>NC_092240.1:36712743-37012743 GCF_036320965.1 Panulirus ornatus
GTAGGTGCTTAGATTGAGATTATCTCAGCTTTTGATAACACTGAATACCTCTATTAGATCACATCTTAACCTTATCATTATCGTTTAAGTTGTCTAGTTAGCTTTCATCGGAATTTGTTTCACAGTCTGGGTTGCTCATTGCTGCACTTTCTCCATTTGTAGCGTAAAGCATCCAAGATGTGAAGACACCAAGGAATTGTACTGAGGATTGTTTTTTAGACTTTCAAAGCCATGCATATGAATCCAAGAACATTGTTCGTCTTTCTTATTGCTAATAGTTACGTCTAAGTCAGCTTTAGGTCATCTGATGTTAGTTTACCTCAGTCTTCTCCCTCATTTACCATTTTTAGCTCAACAAAATTTAACTTTGAGCTTACTTTCATGTTTTTATTATTGACTTGTAAAATTTTAGACTTACTGATGTTAAAATGAATTTATCACCTGTGATCCCAGTCCATCACTTTGTCATTGTCAGTTTGAAGCTGTAGATATTCAATTTCTGTTGTAGATATATTTTGCAGCATAGTATCATCTGCAGATTTTGATATTCTACATTACAGTCCATTATCAAAATGATTGATTATAAGGAAGGGAGCCGATCCCAAAACTGATCCCTGTAGAGCACCACTTGTTACTTCTAAGTACTCTAAGGCTTGATCAATGATCACACCATTTTACCAGTTTTCTAACCACTGAAATATAACCCTATCTATGATATGTGACTTGGCTATCGCGTGTAATCTTTGATGTGGGACTTTATTGAATGCTTTTTGAAAATTTCAGTAGATGACATGAACTACTTTACTTTCATAATATGTTGACAGTATAAAAGAAATCAAGCAGATTTGTCAAACATCTATGATCTTGTCAAAAATCATTCTGATTATAATGATTAATGAAGAGGTAATCCTCTAAATGGTCTACAAGCATGTTTTGAATGATGGTTTTCATTAGTTTACCATTAATCTAATTGGGCATTGATTTTTGGGGAAAAATACTTTTGAATATTGGCTTTACATTAATTAACTCACAGTCCTCAGGAACTTTCCCCATTGCAAGTGGTATGTTGAAAAGATCAGTCATGGGCTATCTCATTTTTCACTTCCTTTAATGTCCTAGGATAAAGCTTATCTGGGCCCACCATTTTATTGACATGCAAAATTACACAACTTACCTGTACTCACTACTGAGTTTCTTACTTTATGCATTTTTTGAAAACAAACAGCACTATATTTCATTATTTCACTACTATGGCCTAATTTCCTCTACTACTTTTAATATTTTACTGAAGCTTTTCCAAACTAAATCTATATTGTTTTTGTTGATGATATCATCCCAGAATTGTCTGTTCAGTGCAATGCAAAAATTATTCAAAATTTACAAATCTAAAACATAGTATTTTTTGTGACTTTCATGCTGACTAGCAATACAAGAGGTGCTAAAAGTTATGTAACTCAGAGGTTATCGTCGGTGATTACTTGTACAAAGTGCCTCCGGCTGAAGGATCTGTATAAAGGCAGAGACCATGGTGGCAAATGGGATGGAGAAGAATTTAGGGAGTGTATAAAGGAAGGCAACCCAGACATTGTGGGAGTGGTAGAGACGAAACTCACGCATGAACTAAACTGTAACCAAGTACATTCAGAGGGGCACATGATACCAAGAAGGAATAGAGAGATAAAGAAAGAGGAATTATGCTTCTAGGTAAGGGATTCTGTCAAATTGCAGGAAATACTAGAAGATTGTGCAATCAAATAGTACATAATGGGGAAAATTACTATGGTTAAGAAGTGCATGATAATGCATATAGTTTACAATCCCCTAAGGATTTGCAATGATGCAGAACAGGTGTATATAGAGAATAATGAAAGAACAATAAGCATGGCGAAGGAAGCAACAAGACACTCCCTCTTAGGAGATGGTAAAGTGCCGATAATGAGGGATTTCAGTTGTTGGGAAATAGACTGGGAGAACTCGAAGATTCCCTTGGAAATGCTTAGTCATGTAGAGAAATTCCTTGAATGTATGCAGAACTTACTGCATCAATGTGTTAGAGCAACAAGAACTGGAGATGATATGCCATGCATACTTGACCCTCTCTTGCACACTGCAGTATGGAAATACACCATATGAAGAATGGTTTCTATTAGAGAGTGGGTAAGTGGTGCTTGTTTTAGAATATGTGGTGATTGAATCTGCAAGAGGAAGATGAGAATGGGCACAGGATCCAGAGAAGAAGAACAGTTATGGCAGCTATGTGGGCCTGATCTTGAGTGTATTGCTTGGGAAAGGGAGTCCTATGATAAGAGAAAGAAGGAAGATCAAAATGGACAGAAATATGGTTCGGTGAGAAATGCTATAAAGCAAGAGAGCTCAGGGATGTACTATGGAGGAGATATAAAAGACATTGCAGCCAGCTAGTTTGCAAGAAATACAGGAAAACAAGAAATGAACATTGCACATAAGGAGAGATGTGCAGAAAGATTATGGGGAAAAAAGCAGGTTCTACTCCCAAGTATATATCATGATCAAAAGAAGATATGGTCAAGATATATTTATTTTTGTACTTCCCTATGGAAACACATCTGGCTTTACAGATAAAGAAAGAAAATGATATTGTTCCTTCATTAAACATATATTATCAGAAGAAAAGTCATTTTAGGGTACTTCTACTACAGTATCCCCTCCCCTAGAAAAATGATATCTCTGCCCTTCCATGTCGTGAGAATCTTCCTCTTGCGCAGATGTAAGATGACCCATCATGTAGGCTTCAAGGACACTGGGAATAGATGGCAGGGTCAAGCTGGTGCAACAGCTCCCCATCCGAACAAGTGGCATCCTCTTTCACGTGACTCATGTAGTTACCATCAAAGATCAACCATGCGATCTCACAACCACAGATCAGAGGGTTACCTTGCCAGGGAGAGAAGATATTAACAAGTTATCCAATGAGGCAGAAGGGATTAAGAGGTTACCTGGTGAAGGAGGGAAGAGATTGAGAGCTGACCTGACCAGGGAGAAGACAGTGTGGGTTCTGTGACTAAAGCTAATAGCCAAAGAAGAGGCTTCTGGTACGGAAGGAAGGAACGGAGTGAAAAAGCTACTTGGTTAAGGATAAAATGTAAAAGGACAAAGATAGCATGCAGATCTCTGGTGAGGGAGAATATGGACCATAAAGTTAAGTGGCCTGTAAGAGGAGGAGGTAAGTAATGAAGCAAGAGTAAAATAGTACCTGGTCAAAAAGAACATGGCTTGCATGGTTGCCTGGTCAGGGTGAGGAAAGTTTGAGAATTTTCCTAATGTGGGAAACAAGTAGACCCAAATCTGGGCCTGTGGAGATGTTGAGGCAACTGAAATTGTTGGGGCCCATGTGCAATAGCTGAATCTTTTGTTTTTTTTTCTTCTTTTTGAAAGGGTCGAGGGCTGCACAAAACTGGTCTGGGGGCTGCGTGTGGGCCATGGTTTAAATGCCACAGTAAACTACAGTCTACACAATGCGCTTACTTGTTCCTCTGAAGAAAAGAACCAAGAAATAAAACAGACTGATTTTCAGGTTCACCTTAGCCAACACTGTGTATGTAACTATGGAAATTTAGTGGAACAAGGCTGCAAGCCAAAATGTTACATACTACTATTATTTTGCTTTGTCGCTGTCTCCCGCGTTTGCGAGGTAGCGCTAGGAAACAGACGAAAGAAATGGCCCAACCCACCCCCATACACATGTATATACATACACGTCCACACACGCAAATATACATACCTATACATCTCAATGTACACATATATACATATATATATATATATATATATATATATATATATATATATATATATATATATATATATATATATATATATATATACACACACAGACACATACATATATACCCATGCACACAATTCACACTCTGCCTTTATTCATTCCCATCGCCATCTCGCCACACATGGAATACCATCCCCTTCCCCCCTCATGTGTGCGAGGTAGCGCTAGGAAAAGACAACAAAGGCTCTATTCGTTCACACTCAGTCTCTAGCTGTCATGCAATAATGCCCGAAACCACAGCTCCCTTTCCACATCCAGGCCCCACACAACGTTCCATGGTTTACCCCAGACGCTTCACATGCCCTGATTCAATCCACTGACAGAACGTCAACCTCGGTATACCACATCGATCCAATTCACTCTATTCCTTGCCCGCCTTTCACCCTCCTGCATGTTCAGGCCCCGATCACTCAAAATCTTTTTCACTCCATCTTTCCACCTCCAATTTGGTCTCCCACTTCTCCTCGTTCCCTCCACCTCCGACACATATATCCTCTTGGTCAATCTTTCCTCACTCATTCTCTCCATGTGCCCAAACCATTTCAAAACACCCTCTTCTGCTCTCTCAACCACGCTCTTTTTATTTCCACACATCTCTCTTACCCTTACATTACTTACTCGATCAAACCACCTCACACCACACATTGTCCTCAAACATCTCATTTCCAGCACATCCACCCTCCTGCGCACAACTCTATCCATAGCCCGCGCCTCGCAACCATACAACATTGTTGGAACCACTATTCCTTCAAACATAGCCATTTTTGCTTTCCGAGATAATGTTCTCGACTTCCACACATTCTTCAAGGCTCCCAGGATTTTCGCCCCCTCCCCCACCCTATGATTCACTTCCGCTTCCATGGTTCCATCCGCTGCCAGATCCACTCCCAGATATCTAAAACACTTTACTTCCTCCAGTTTTTCTCCACTCAAACTTACCTCCCAATTGACTTGACCCTCAACCCTACTGTACCTAATAACCTTGCTCTTATTCACATTTACTCTTAACTTTCTTCTTTCACACACTTTACCAAACTCAGTCACCAGCTTCTGCAGTTTCTCACATGAATCAGCCACCAGCGCTGTATCATCAGCGAACAACAACTGACTCACTTCCCAAGCTCTCTCATCCCCAACAGACTTCCTATTTGCCCCTCTTTCCAAAACTCTTGCATTCACCTCCCTAACAACCCCATCCATAAACAAATTAAACAACCATGGAGACATCACACACCCCTGCCGCAAACCTACATTTACTGAGAACCAGTTACTTTCCTCTCTTCCTACACGTACCCATGCCTTACATCCTCGATAAAAACTTTTCACTGCTTCTAACAACTTGCCTCCCACACCATATTTTCTTAATACCTTCCACAGAGCATCTCTATCAACTCTATCATATGCCTTCTCCAGATCCATAAATGCTACATACAAATCCATTTGCTTTTCTAAGTATTCCTCACATACATTCTTCAAAGCAAACACCTGATCCACACATCCTCTACCACTTCTGAAGCCACACTGCTCTTCCCCACTCTGATGCTCTGTACATGCCTTCACCCTCTCTTTCAATACCCTACCATATAATTTCCCAGGAATACTCAACAAACTTATAACCTCTGTAATTTGAGCACTCACCTTATCCTCTTTGCCTTTGTACAGTGGCACTATGCAAGCATTCCGCCAGTCCTCAGTCACCTCACCGTGAGTCATACATATATTGAATATCCTTACCAACCAGTCAATAACACAGTCGCCCCCTTTTTTGATGAATTCCACTGCAATACCATCCAAACCCTGCTGCCTTGCCAGCTTTCATCTTCCACAAAGCTTTTACTACCTCTTCGTTATTTACCAAATCATTCTCCCTAACCCCTTTCACTTCGCACACCACCTCAACCAAAACACCCTATATCTGCCACTCTATCATCTAACACATTCAACAAACCTTCAAATTCCTCACTCCATCTCCTTCTCACATCATCACTACTTGTTATTACCTCCCCATTAGCCCCCTTCCCCGATGTTCCCATTTGTTCTCTTGTCTTACGCACTTTATTTAACTCCTTCCAAAACATCTTTTTATTCTCCCTAAAATTTAATGATACTCTCTAACCCATACTCTCATTTGCCCTCTTTTTCACCTCTTGCACCTTTCTCTTGACCTCCTGCCTCTTTCTTTTATACATCTCCCCAGTCATTTGCACTATTTCCCTGCAGAACTCGTCCATATGCCTCTCTCTTCTCTTTCACTAACAATCTTACTTCTTCATCCCACCACTCACTACCCTTTCTAATCTGCCCACCTCCCTTGCTTCTCATGCCACAAGCATCTTTTGTGCAATCCATCACTGCTTCCCTAAGTACATTCCATTCCTCCCCCACTCCCCTTACATCCTTTGCTCTCTTATGGTGAAGTGCCTGAGGATTGGCGGAATGCATGCATAGTGCCATTATACAAAGGCAAAGGGGATAAAGTCGAGTGTTCAAATTACAGAGGTATAAGTTTGTTGAGTATTCCTGGGAAATTATATGGGAGGGTATTGATTAAGAGGGTGAAGGCATATACAGAGCATCAGATTGGGGACGAGCAGTGTGGTTTCAGAAGTGGTAGAGGATATATGGATTAGGTGTTTGCTCTGAAGAATTTATATGAGAAATACTTAGAAAAACACATGGATTTGAATACAGCATTTATGGATCTGGAGAAGGCATGCGATAGAGTTGATAGAGATGCTTTCTGGAAGGTATTAAGAATATATAGTGTGGGGGGCAAGTTGCTAGAAGCAGTGAAAAGCTCTTAACGAGGATGTAAGGCATGTGTACGTGTAGGAAGAGAGGAAAGTGATTGGTCCTGAGTGAATGTCGGTTTGCAGCAGAGGTGCGTGATATCTCCATGGTTGTTTAATTTGTTTATGGATGGGGTTGTTAGGGAGGTGAATGCAAGAGTTTTGGAGAGAGGGGCAAGTATGCAGTCTGTTCTGGATGAGAGGGCTTGGGGAGTGAGTCAGTTGTTGTTCGCTGATGATACAGCACTGGTGGCTGATTCAGGTGAGAAAGTGCAGAAGCTGTTGACTGAGTTTGGTAAAGTGTGTGAAAGAAGAAAGCTGAGAGTGAATGTGAAAAGGAGCAAGGTTATTAAGTACAGTAGGGTTGAGGGACAAGTCATTTGGGAGGTAAGTTTGAATGGAGAAAAACTGGAGAAAATGAAGTGTTTTAGATATCTGGGAGTGGATTTGGCAGCGGATGGAACCATGGAAGTGGAAGTGAATCATAGGGTAGGGGAGGGGGCGAAAGTTCTGGGAGCATTGAAAAATGTGTGGAAGGTGAGAACATTATCTCAGAAAGCAAAATTATGTTTGAAGGAATAGTGGTTCCAAGAATGTTATATGGTTGCGAGGTGTGGCTACAGATAGGGTTGTGCGGAGGAGGGTGGATGTGTTGGAAATGAGATGTTTGAGGACAATATGTGGTGTGAGGTGGTTTGATCGAGTAAGTTATGAAAGGGTAAGAGAGATGTGTGGTAATAAAAAGAGTGTGGTTAAGAGAGCAGAAGAGGTTGTTTTGAAATGGTTTGGTCACATGAAGAGAATGAGTGAGGAAAGATTGACATAGAGGATATATGTGTCAGAGGTGGAGGGAACGAGAAGTGGGAGACCAAATTGGAGGTGGAAGGATATAGTGAAAAAGATTTTGAGCGATCGGTGCCTGAACATGCAGGAGGGTGAAAGGCTTGCAAGGAATAGAGTGAATTGGATCGATGTAGTATACCGGAGTTGACGTGCTGTCAATGGATTGAACCAGGGCATGTAAAGCGTAATGGGTAAACCATGGAAAGTTCTGTGGGGCCTGGATATGGAAAGGGAGCTGCTGTTTCGGTGCATTATTACATGACAGCTAGAGACTGAGTGTGAACGAATGGGGCCTTTGATGTCGTTTCCTAGCGCTACCTCGCACACGTGAAGGGGGAGGGGGTTGTTATTTCATGTGTGGCGAGGTGGCGATGGGAATGAATGAAGGCATACAGTATGAATTATGTACATGTGTATATATGTATATGTCTCTGTGTGTATTTATATGTATACGTTGAGATGTATAGGTAATGTATATTTGCGTGTGTGGACGTGTATGTATATACATGTGTATGTGGGTGGGTTGGGCCATTCTTTCGTCTGTTTCCTTGCGCTACCTCGCTAACGCGGGAGACAGTGAAAAAGCAAATTGATAATAATAATAATGATTATATATATATATATATATATATATATATATATATATATATATATATATATATATATATATATATATATATATGGGAAGCAGAAGAGGGAGTCACGCGGGGAGTACTCATCCTCCTCGTAGGCTAAGATTGGGGTGTCTAAATGCGTGTGGATGTAACCGAAGATGTGAAAAAAGGAGAGATAGGTAGTATGTTTGAAGAAAGGAACCTGGATGTTTTGGCTCTGAGTGAAACGAAGCTTAAGGGGAAAGGGGAAGAGTGGTTTGGGAATGTCTTGAGAGTAAAGTCAAGGGTTAGTGAGAGGACAAGAGCAAGGGAAGGAGTAGCACTACTCCGGAAACAGGAGTTGTGGGAGTATGTTATAGAGTGTAAGAAAGTAAATTCTAGATTGATATGGGTAAAACTGAAAGTGGATGGAGAGAGATGGGTGATTATTGGTGCATATGCACCTGGGCATGAGAAGAAAGATCATGAGAGGCAAGTGTTTTGGGAGCAGCTGAATGAGTGTGTTAGTGGTTTTGATGCACAAGACCGGGTTATAGTGATGGGTGATTTGAATGCAAAGGTGAGTAATGTGGCAGTTGAGGGAATAATTGGTATACATGGGGTGTTCAGCGTTGTAAATGGAAATGGTGTAGAGCTTGTAGATTTATGTGCTGAAAAAGGACTGGTGATTGGGAATACCTGGTTTAAAAAGCGAGATATACATAAGTATACGTATGTAAGTAGGAGAGATGGCCAGAGAGCATTATTGGATTACGTGTTAATTGACAGGCGCGCGAAAGAGAGACTTTTGGATGTTAATGTGCTGAGAGGTGCAACTGGAGGGATGTCTGATCATTATCTTGTGGAGGCGAAGGTGAAGATTTGTATGGGTTTTCAGAAAAAAGAGAGAATGTTGGGGTGAAGAGAGTGGTGAGAGTAAGTGAGCTTGGGAAGGAGACTTGTGTGAGAAAGTACCAGGAGAGACTGAGTACAGAATGGAGAAATGGGGAGGAATGGGACGTAGGGAAGCAGTGATGGCTTGCGCAAAAGATGCTTGTGGCATGAGAAGCGTGGGAGGTGGGTTGATTAGAAAGGGTAGTGAGTGGTGGGATGAAGAAGTAAGATTATTAGTGAAAGAGAAGAGAGAGGTATTTGGACGATTTTTGTAAGAAAAAATGCAAATGAGTGGGAGATGTATAAAAGAAAGAGACAGGAGGTCAAGAGAAAGGTGCAAGAGGTGAAAAAAGGGCAAATGAGAGTTAGGGTGAGAGAGTATCATTAAATTTTAGAGAGAATTAAAAGATGTTCTGGAAGGAGGTAAATAAAGTGCGTAAGACAAGGGAGCAAATGGGAACTTCAGTGAAGGGGGCTAATGGGGAGGTGATAACGAGTAGTGGTGATGTGAGAAGGAGATGGAGTGGGTACTTTGAAGGTTTGTTGAATGTGTTTGATGAAAGAGTGGCAGATATAGGGTGTTTTGGTCGAGATGGTGTGCAAAGTGAGAGGGTTAGGGAGAATGATTTGGTAAACAGAGAAGAGGTAGTAAAAGCTTTGCGGAAGATGAAAGCCGGCAAGGCAGCAGATTTGGATGGTGTTGCAGTGGAATTTATTAAAAAAGGGGGTGACTTTATTGTTGACTGGTTGGTAAGGTTATTTGATTTATGTATGATTCATGGTGAGGTTCCTGAGGATTGACGGAATGCTTGCATAGTGCCATTGTGCAAAGGGAAAGGGGATAAGAGTGAATGCTCAAATTACAGAGGTATAAGTTTGTTGAGTATTCCTGGTAATTTATATGGGAGAGTATTGATTGAGAGAGTTAAGGCATGTACAGAGCATCAGATTGGGGAAGAGCAGTGTGGTTTCAGAAGTGGTAGAGGATGTGTGGATCAGGTGTTTGCTTTGAAGAATGTATGTGAGAAATACTTAGAAAAGCAAATGGATTTGTATGTAGCATTTATGGATCTGGAGAAGGCATATGATAGAGTTGATAGAGATGCTCTGTGGAAGGTTTTAACAATATATGGTGTGGGAGGCAAGTTAGAAGCAGTGAAAAGTTTTTATCGAGGATGTAAGGCATGTGTACGTGTAGGAAGAGAGGAAAGTGATTGGTTCTCAGTGAATGTAGGTTTGCGGCAGGGGTGTGTGATGTCTCCATGGTTGTTTAATTTGTTTATGGATGGGACTGTTAGGGAGGTGAATGCAAGAGTTTTGGAAAGAGGGGCAAGTATGAAGTCTGTTGTGGATGAGAGAGCTTGGGAAGTGAGTCAGTTGTTGTTCGCTGATGATACAGCGTTGGTGGCTGATTCATGTGAGAAACTGCAGAAGCTGGTGACTGAGTTTTGTAAAGTGTGTGAAAGAAGAAAGTTAAGAGTAAATGTGAATAAGAGCAAGGTTATTAGGTCCAGTAGGGTTGAGGGTCAAGTCAATTGGGAGGTAAGTTTGAATGGAGAAAAACTGGAGGAAGTAAAGTGTTTTAGATATCTGGGAGTGGATCTGGCAGCGGATGGAACCATGGAAGCGGAAGTGAATCATAGGGTGGGGGAGGGGGCGAAAATCCTGGGAGCCTTGAAGAATGTGTGGAAGTCGAGAACATTATCTCGGAAAGCAAAAATGGGTATGTTTGAAGGAATAGTGGTTCCAACTATGTTGTATGGTTGCGAGGCGTGGGCTATGGATAGAGTTGTGCGCAGGAGGGTGGATGTGCTGGAAATGAGATGTTTGAGGAGAATATGTGGTGTGAGGTGGTTTGATCGAGTAAGTAATGTAAGGGTAAGAGAGATGTGTGGAAATGAAAAGAGCGTGGTTGAGAGAGCAGAAGAGGGTGTTTTGAAATGGTTTGGTCACATGGAGAGAATGAGTGAGGAAAGATTGACCAAGAGGATATATGTGTCGGAGGTGGAGGGAACGAGGAGAAGTGGGAGACCAAATTGGAGGTGGAAAGATGGAGTGAAAAAGATTTTGAGTGATCGGGGCCTGAACATGCAGGAGGATGAAAGGCGAGCAAGGAATAGAGTGACTTGGATCTATGTGGTATATCGGGGTCGACGTGCTGTCAGTGGATTGAATCAGGGCATGTGAAGCGTCTGGGGTGAAACATGGAAAGTTCTTTTGGGCCTGGATGTGGAAAGGGAGCTGTGGTTTCAGGGCATTATTGCATGACAGCTAGAGACTGAGTATGAACGAATGGGGCCTTTGTTGTCTTTTCCTAGCGCTACCTCGCACACGTGAGGGGAGAGGAGGATGTTATTCCTTGTGTGGCGATGTGGCGATGGTAATGAATAAAGGCAGACAGTGTGAATTGTGTGCATGTGTATATATGTATGTGTATGTGTGTGTATATATATGTGTACATTGAGATGTATGGGTATGTATATTTGCGTGTGTGGACGTGTATGTATATACATGTGTATGGGGGTGGGTTGGGCCATTTCTTTCGTCTGTTTCCTTGCCCTACCTCGCAAACGCGGGAGACAGCGACAAAGCAAAAAATAGAAATATATATATATATATATATATATATATATATATATATATATATATATATATATATATATATATATATATATATGTATGTATATATCACCTTTCTCCCCTATCCCTAGGGATAAGGGAGAAAGAATATTTCCCACGCATTCATCACATGTCGCAGAAGGCGACGAAAGGGGACGAGGGCAGGGGGCTGGAAACCCTCCCCTCCTTGTATTTTAACTTTCTAAAAGGGGAAACAGGAAGGAGTCACGCGGGGAGTGCTCATCCTCCTCGAAGGCTCAGATTGGGGTGTCAAAATGTGTGTGGATGTAACCAAGATGAGAAAAAAGGAGAGATAGGTAGTATGTTTGAGGAAAGGAACCTGGATGTTTTGGCTCTGAGTGAAACGAAGCTCAAGGGTAAAGGGGAAGAGTGGTTTGGGAATGTCTTAGGAGTAAAGTCGGGTTAGTGAGAGGACAAGAGGAAGTTAAGGAATAGCACTACTCCTGAAACAGGAGTGATGGGAGTATGTGATAGAGTGTAAGAAAGTAAACTCTAGATTGATGTGGGTAAAACTGAAAGTGGATGGAAAGAGATGGATTATTATTGGTGCATATGCACCTGGGCATGAGAAGAAAGATCATGAGTGGCAAGTGTTTTGGGAGGAGCTGAGTGAATGCGTTAGTAGTTTTGATGCACGAGACCGGGTTATAGTGATGGGTGATTTGATTGCAAAGGTGAGTAATGTAGCAATTGAGGGAATAATTGGTGCACATGGGGTGTTCAGTGTTGTAAATTTAAATGGTGAAGAGCTTGTAGATTTATGTGCTGAAAAAGGACTGGTGATTGGGAATACCTGGTTTAAAAAGAGAGATATACATAAGTATATGTATGTAAGTAGGAGAGATGCCCAGAGAGCGTTATTGGATTACGTGTTAATTGATAGGCGCACGAAAGAGAGACTTTTGGATGTTAATGTGCTGAGAGGTGCAACTGGAGGGATGTCTGATCATTATCTTGTGGAGGCGAAAGTGAAGATTTGTAGAGGTTTTCAGAAAAGAAGAGAGATGTTGGTGTGAAAAGAGTGGTGAGAGTAAGTGAGCTTGGGAAGGAGACTTGTGTGAGGAAGTACCAGGAGAGACTGAGTACAGAATGGAAAAAGGTGAGAACAAAGGAGGTAAGGGGAGTGGGGTAGGAATGGGATGTATTTAGGGAAGCAGTGATGGCTTGCGCAAAAGGTGCTTGTGGCATGAGAAGTGTGGGAGGTGGGCAGATTAGAAAAGGTAGTAAGTGGTGGGATGAAGAAGTAAGATTATTAGGGAAAGAGAAGAGAGAGAGGCATTTGGACGATTTTTGCATGGAAATAATGCAAATGAGTGGGAGATGTATGAAAGAAAGAGGCAGAAGGTCAAGAGAAAGGTGCAAGAGGTGAAAAAGAGGGCAAAGAGAGGTGGGGTGAGAGAGTATCATTAGATTTTAGGGAGAATAAAAAGATGTTTTGGAAGGAGGTAAATAAAGTGCGTAAGACAAGGGAACAAATGGAAACTTCAGTGAAGGGGGCTAATGGGGAGGTGATAACAAGTAGTGGTGATGTGAGAAGGAGATGGAGTGAGTATTTTAAAGGTTTGTTGAATGTGTTTGATGATAGAGTGGCAGATATAGGATGTTTTGGTCGAGGTGGTGTGCAAAGTGAGAGGGTTGGGAAAATGATTTGGTAAACAGAGAAGAGGCAGTAAAAGCTTTAGGGAAGATGAAAGCTGGCAAGGCAGCGGGTTTGGATGGTATTGCAGTGGAAGTTATTAAAAAGGGGTGACTATATTGTTAACTGGTTGGTAAGGTTATTTAGTGTATGTATGACTCATGGTAAGGTACCTGAGGATTGGCGAAATGCTTGCATAGTGCCATTGTACAAATGCAAAGGGGATAAGAGTGAGTGCTCATATTACAAAGGTACAAGTTTATTGAGTATTCCTGGTAAATTATATGGGAGGGTTGTGATTGAGAGGGTGAAGGCATGTACAGAGCATCAGATTGGGTATAAGCAGTGTGATTTTCTGACAGATCAGAAGTGGTAGAGGATGTGTGGATCAGGTGTTTACTTTGAAGAATGTGTGTGAGAAATACTTAGAAAAGCAAATGGATTTGTATGTAGCATTTATGGATCTGGAGAAGGCATATGACAGAGTTGACAGAGATGCTCTGTGTAAGGTAATAAGAATATATGGTGTGGGAGGCAAGTTGTTAGAAGCAGTGAAAGGTTTTTACCAAGGATGTAAGGCTTGTGTACGTGTAGGAAGGGAGGAGAGTGATTGGTTCTCAGTGAATGTAGGTTTGCGACAGGGGTGTGTGATGTCTCTTTGGTTGTTTAATTGGTTTATGGATGGGGTTGTTAGGGAGGTGAGTGCAAGAGTTTTGGAAAGAGGGGCAAGTACGCAGTCTGTGGTGAATAAAATAGTTTAGGAAGTGAGTCAGTTGTTGTTCGCTGATGATACAGCGCTGGTGGCTGATTCACGTGAGAAACTGCAGAAGGTGGTGACTGGTAAAGTGTGTGAAAGGAGAAAGCTGAGAGTAAATGTGAATAAGAGCAAGGTTATTAGGTACAGTAGGGTTGAGAGACAAGTCAACTGGGAGGTAAGTCTGAATGGAGAATAACTGGAGGAAGTGAAGTGTTTTAGATATCTGGTAGTGGATTTGGCAGCGGCTGGAACCATGGAAGCGGAAGTGAATCATAGGGTGGGGGAGGGGGCGAAAGTTCTGGGAGCTTTGAAGAATGTGTGGAAGACGAGAACAATATCTCAGAAAGCAAAAATGGGTATGTTTGAAGGAATAGTGGTTCCAACAATGTTATATGGTTGCGAGGCGTGGACTGTGGATAGAGTTGTGCGGAGGAGGGTGGATGTGCTAGAAATGAGATGTTTGATGACAATATGTGGTGTGAGGTGGTTTGATCGAGTAAGTAATAATAGGGTAAGAGAGATGTGTTGTAATAAATAAAAACAATGTGGTTGAGAGAGCAGAAGAGGGTGTTTTGAAATGGTTTGGTCACATGGAGAGAATGATTGAGGAAAGATTGATCAAGAGGATATATGTGTCAGAGGTGGATGGAACGATACGTGGGAGACCAAATTGGAGGTGGAAAGATGGAGTGAAAAAGATATTGAGTGATCGGGGCCTGAACATGCGGGAGCGTGAAAGGTGTGCAAGAAATAGAGTGAATTGGAACGATGTAGTATACTGGGGTCGACGTGCTGTCAGTGGATTGAACCAGGGCATGTGAAGCGTCTGGGGTAAACCATGGAAAGTTCTGTGGGGCCTGGATGTGGAAAGGGAGGTGTGGTTTCGGTGCATTATTACATGACAACTAGAGACTGAGTGTGAACGAATGTGGCCTTTGTTGTCTTTTGCTATCGGTACCTCGCTTACATGAGGGGGGAGGGGGTTGTTATTTCATGTGTGGCAGGGTGGCGATGGGAATCAATAAAGGCAGACAGTTTGAACTATGTACATGTGTATATATGTATATGTCTGTGTGTGTATATATATGTATACCTTGAGATGTATGGGTATGTATATTTGTGTGTGTGTGGACGTGTATGTATATACATGTGTATGTGGGTGGATTGGGCCATTCTTTCGTCTGTTTCCTTGTGCTGCGTCGCTAATGCGGGAGACAGTGACAAAGCAAAATATATAGTTATAAATAAATATAAATAATCACCTATGTGACGTTTTATGCTAAGATCATCGTAAAATGCATTTTTTCTTTCCTTAATGTTATCTTGACAATACTTAGAAACATTGTCTAATGGTGATGATTATAAACATGATTCAATTTATGGGTTTTTTTGAAATGTGGGGCCCTTAGGGTTCTGCTTCATGTTGCCTCTTTGTCAATACAGCCTTCGAAAGATGAGGGTGGAAGACTAGGCATCGTATGGGGGCATTTGGTGAGCCGTCTGAAATTAGCCCCATTGGATGTAGGGGGGATATGTCATGAATAAGGGGTTAATGTTGTTGTTGATGTGGTTATAGGAATTTTATTTGTAATAGGATGTGGAGAGGTTTATTTTGTGAATATGACACAAGCTGAATACCATCAGACAATGTGGAAAGTATGTGTAACTGGGCGGCAAGTGGGTATGTTCACTAGTGAGTAAGAATAGGAGGAGTTATTGAAAGGAAACTTAAAACAGTTGCATTATTCTCCAATTTTGGAACGGAGACAACTCCACCAGATCAACTTTGTCTCAATTAGGCCATCATCATCTCTGCTAGGCCAGTGTTGTCTATACCAGGGTAACTGTTTCCGCCACACCAACTTTGTCTATGTTGGTCCAGCTTCACCTTCCATCAAGCCACCTTCACCTCCACCGAGCCAACTTAACCTCCGTCAAGTCAACTTAACCTCCACCAGGCCAATTTCATCTCCATTAGTACAGCTTCATCTCCACTAGCCCAACTTCACCTCTACCGAACCAACTTCACCTCCACCTGGCCAATTTCATCATCAGGCTAACTTCACCTGCGCCAGTCCAACTTCACCTCTACCAGGCCAATTTCATCTCCACCAGGCCAACTTCACCTCTACCAGGCCAATTTAATCTCCACCAGGCCAACTTCACCTCTACCAGTTCACCATTACCTCCACCAGGCCAACTTCATCTCCACCAGGCCAACTTCACCTCCACCAGTCCAACTTCATCTCCACTAGGCCAACTTCACCTCCACTAGGCCAACTTCATCTCCACTAGGCCAACTTCACCTCCACCAGGCCAACTTCACTTCCGCCAGGCTTAAAATATTATTCATTCCTTCAGCTTTGCCCACATAAGTCAAAAGCCACATCAGAAATCTATAATGAGACATCTGTCACTGTGAGAAGGTGAGGTACTTCATAAATGTCATGCCTTTTCTAATATCAACAACATATGTGTCATACTTCGAAGCTGTCGTTGTTCTGTTTAGATGTCTACACTTGTTTACTAGCTTTCCTCATTATTGGCCTTTGTAATTTATGGGGTTTACACTTTTTTTTTCTTGTTGAGGTTTTCAGTTGGTTCAGTTTCTGCATTTTGTGTTCTTGTGACGCTTGGAAGAATCTCCGTTAATCTGGAGACAATAGTTCAGCTGAATGCTAACTTGAACTCGTTCTCTAGTTTACTTTAAATCTCTAGAACTTAATTCAGTATTTTTCAATTCTTGAATGTTGAATGATTATTGTTTTATGTTTTCCAGTTTCATATTTTTAGCGCTATTAGTTTTTTGTCTAGGATTCTTGTCTCAAGGAATGATACATGAATATTTGCGTCTTGGCCAGAAAGCAGAGCATTATGTAATATTTTGAATGTGAGACGGTAAAGAAATGCCTGACAGAAGATTCTTACTTGTTGATAATGTACATACTGACAAACAATTGAAAAATACCCATTTTCTAAGACTATTTTCCTCTGTTTTCTTCTGAACTCGCTTCAAATGGCGACCACTTGTCTTGAATATTTACATAAAAGCATTTGTCGGTTTACGAGCAAGAGCCAAAATTTTGTAGTTGCCCCAGTATGATAGTGTATGGCTTTACTGTCTCAGTAGTCTACTCACAGGCTGTGTTAATACTCACAGGCCTGTGTTAGTACTCATGGGCTGTTTTTGTACTCAAAGGCTGTGTGTTACTACTCACGGGCTGTTTCTAATTACGAGCTGGGTTAGAACTCATGGGCTGTGTTAGTACTTACAGGCTTTGTGTTGATACTTAAGGGCTGTGTTAGTACTTACAGGCTTTGTGTTGATACTTAAGGGCTGTGTTAGTACTTACAGGCTTTGTGTTGATACTTAAGGGCTGTGTTAGTACGTACAGGCTTTGTGTTGACACTTAAGGGCTGTGTTAGTACTTACAGGCTTTGTGTTGATACTTAAGGGCCGTGTTAGTACTTACAGGCTTTGTGTTGATACTTAAGGGCTGTGTTAGTACGTACAGGCTTTGTGTTGACACTTAAGGGCTGTGTTAGTACTTACAGGCTTTGTGTTGATATTTAAGGGCCGTGTTAGTACTTACAGGCTTTGTGTTGATACTTAAGGGCTGTGTTAGTACGTACAGGCTTTGTGTTGACACTTAAGGGCTGTGTTAGTACTTACAGGCTTTGTGTTGATATTTAAGGGCCGTGTTAGTACTTACAGGCTTTGTGTTGATACTTAAGGGCTGTGTTAGTACGTACAGGCTTTGTGTTGACACTTAAGGGCTGTGTTAGTACTTACAGGCTTTGTGTTGATATTTAAGGGCCGTGTTAGTACTTACAGGCTTTGTGTTGATACTTAAGGGCTGTGTTAGTACGTACAGGCTTTGTGTTGACACTTAAGGGCTGTGTTAGTACTTACAGGCTTTGTGTTGATATTTAAGGGCCGTGTTAGTACTTACAGGCTTTGTGTTGATACTTAAGGGCTGTGTTAGTACGTACAGGCTTTGTGTTGACACTTAAGGGCTGTGTTAGTACTTACAGGCTTTGTGTTGATATTTAAGGGCCGTGTTAGTACTTACAGGCTTTGTGTTGATACTTAAGGGCTGTGTTAGTACGTACAGGCTTTGTGTTGACACTTAAGGGCTGTGTTAGTACTTACAGGCTTTGTGTTGATATTTAAGGGCTGTGTGTTAGTACTTACAGGCTGTGTTGATACTTAAGGGCTGTGTGTTAGTACTTACAGGCTGTGTTGATACTTAAGGGCTGTGTTAGTACGTACAGGCTTTGTGTTGACACTTAAGGGCTGTGTTAGTACTTACAGGCTTTGTGTTGATATTTAACGGCTGTGTTAGTACTTACAGGCTGTGTTGATACTTAAGGGTTGTGTGTTAGTACTTACAGGCTGTGTTGATACTTAAGGGTTGTGTGTTAGTACTTACAGGCTGTGTTGATACTTAAGGGTTGTGTGTTAGTACTTACAGGCTGTGTTGATACTTAAGGGTTGTGTGTTAGTACTTACAGGCTGTGTTGATACTTAAGGGTTGTGTGTTAGTACTTACAGGCTTTGTGTTGATACTTAAGGGTTGTGTGTTAGTACTTACAGGCTGTGTTGATACTTAAGGGTTGTGTGTTAGTACTTACAGGCTTTGTGTTGATACTTAAGGGCTGTGTGTTAGTACTTACAGGCTTTGTGTTGATACTTAAGGGTTGTGTGTTAGTACTTACAGGCTTTGTGTTGACAATTAAGGGCTGTGTTAGTACTTACAGGCTTTATGTTGACAGTTAAGGGCTGTGTTAGTACTTACAGGCTTAGTGTTGATACTTAAGGGTTGTGTGTTAGTACTTACAGGCTGTGTTGATACTTAAGGGTTGTGTGTTAGTACTTACAGGCTTTGTGTTGATACTTAAGGGTTGTGTGTTAGTACTTACAGGCTGTGTTGATACTTAAGGGTTGTGTGTTAGTACTTACAGGCTTTGTGTTGATACTTAAGGGTTGTATGTTAGTACTTACAGGCTGTGTTGATACGTAAGGGTTGTGTGTTAGTACTTACAGGCTGTGTTGATACTTAAGGGCTGTGTGTTAGTACTTACAGGCTTTGTGTTGATACTTAAGGGTTGTGTGTTAGTACTTACAGGCTTTGTGTTGATACTTAAGGGCTGTGTGTTAGTACTTACAGGCTTTGTGTTGATACTTAAGGGTTGTGTGTTAGTACTTACAGGCTTTGTGTTGATACTTACGGGCTGTGTTAGTACTTACAGGCTTTGTGTTGATACTTACGGGCTGTGTTAGTACGTACAGGCTTTGTGTTGACACTTAAGGGCTGTGTTAGTACTTACAGGCTTTGTGTTGATATTTAAGGGCTGTGTGTTAGTACTTACAGGCTGTGTTGATACTTAAGGGTTGTGTGTTAGTACTTACAGGCTGTGTTGATACTTAAGGGCTGTGTTAGTACGTACAGGCTTTGTGTTGACACTTAAGGGCTGTGTTAGTACTTACAGGCTTTGTGTTGATATTTAACGGCTGTGTTAGTACTTACAGGCTGTGTTGATACTTAAGGGTTGTGTGTTAGTACTTACAGGCTGTGTTGATACTTAAGGGTTGTGTGTTAGTACTTACAGGCTGTGTTGATACTTAAGGGTTGTGTGTTAGTACTTACAGGCTGTGTTGATACTTAAGGGTTGTGTGTTAGTACTTACAGGCTGTGTTGATACTTAAGGGTTGTGTGTTAGTACTTACAGGCTTTGTGTTGATACTTAAGGGTTGTGTGTTAGTACTTACAGGCTGTGTTGATACTTAAGGGTTGTGTGTTAGTACTTACAGGCTGTGTTGATACTTAAGGGCTGTGTGTTAGTACTTACAGGCTTTGTGTTGATACTTAAGGGTTGTGTGTTAGTACTTACAGGCTTTGTGTTGACAATTAAGGGCTGTGTTAGTACTTACAGGCTTTATGTTGACAGTTAAGGGCTGTGTTAGTACTTACAGGCTTAGTGTTGATACTTAAGGGTTGTGTGTTAGTACTTACAGGCTGTGTTGATACTTAAGGGTTGTGTGTTAGTACTTACAGGCTTTGTGTTGATACTTAAGGGTTGTGTGTTAGTACTTACAGGCTGTGTTGATACTTAAGGGTTGTGTGTTAGTACTTACAGGCTTTGTGTTGATACTTAAGGGTTGTATGTTAGTACTTACAGGCTGTGTTGATACGTAAGGGTTGTGTGTTAGTACTTACAGGCTGTGTTGATACTTAAGGGCTGTGTGTTAGTACTTACAGGCTTTGTGTTGATACTTAAGGGTTGTGTGTTAGTACTTACAGGCTTTGTGTTGATACTTAAGGGCTGTGTGTTAGTACTTACAGGCTTTGTGTTGATACTTAAGGGTTGTGTGTTAGTACTTACAGGCTTTGTGTTGATACTTACGGGCTGTGTTAGTACTTACAGGCTTTGTGTTGATACTTACGGGCTGTGTTAGTACTTACAGGCTTTGTGTTGATACTCACGGGCTGTGTTAGTACTTACAGGCTTTGTGTTGATACTCACGGGCTGTGTTAGTACTTACAGGCTTTGTGTTGATACTTACGGGCTGTGTTAGTACTTACAGGCTTTGTGTTGATACTTACGGGCTGTGTTAGTACTTACAGGCTTTGTGTTGATACTTACGGGCTGTGTTAGTACTTACAGGCTTTGTGTTGATACTTACGGGCTGTGTTAGTACTTACAGGCTTTGTGTTGATACTCACGGGCAGCGTTGAGGATGATGTCGGGAAGCAGTGGGCGCCACACCTCTTCCTTCAGCTCCTTCAGTTGGTTGCCCTGGATCCACACGTCACCCCTCACACCTGTGGCAGGAGAGGGAGGGTCAACAGCGCCATGGTTGGGGGTCACGTGTTCCCTGTGTCGTGGTAAGCGACTCTAAGGGGTGGGGGAGACGGGAATCTTCCCCTCCTGTTTTACTTTTCCAAAAGAGGGAACAGAGACGGACGCCAAGTGAGGATTTTTCCCTCCGAGGTTCAGTCATCTGTTCTTGACGCTACTTGGCTAACGGGTTGGAAATGGTGAATATGTATGAAAAATAAGTAGAGAGAGAGAGAGAGAGAGAGAGAGAGAGAGAGAGAGAGAATAAAGTAAGCAGTGTGCACACGGTGGACTGGTGTTCACGCGCCTATATTTCAAAATCTCACATCACTCGTCAAGGTTACTCGAGGTTTTCACATAAATGTGACCCTCTTGCGAGAACAGTTTATTAAGCTTATTAAGCAGAAAATACTGTACACTTTGTGGTTGACTTACCCTGCACGTGAGGGTTGACTTACCCTGCACGTGAGAGTTGACTCACCCTGCACGTGAGGGTTGACTTACCCTGCACGTGAGAGTTGACTCACCCTGCACGTGAGGGTTGACTTACCCTGCACGTGAGGGTTGACTTACCCTGCACGTGAGAGTTGACTCACCCTGCACGTGAGGGTTGACTTACCCTGCACGTGAGAGTTGACTCACCCTGCACGTGAGGGTTGACTTACCCTGCACGTGAGAGTTGACTCACCCTGCCCGTGAGGGTTGACTCACCCTGCACGTGAGGGTTGACTTACCCTGCACGTGAGAGTTGACTCACCCTGCACGTGAGGGTTGACTTACCCTGCACGTGAGAGTTGACTCACCCTGCCCGTGAGGGTTGACTCACCCTGCACGTGAGGGTTGACTTACCCTGCACGTGAGAGTTGACTCACCCTGCACGTGAGCGTTGACTTACCCTGCACGTGAGAGTTGACTCACCCTGCCCGTGAGAGTTGACTCACCCTGCCCGTGAGGGTTGACTTACCCTGCACGTGAGGGTTGACTTACCCTGCACGTGAGGGTTGACTTACCCTGCATGTGAGGGTTGACTTACCCTGCACGTGAGGGTTGACTTACCCTGCATGTGAGGGTTGACTTACCCTGCATGTGAGGTTTGACTTACCCTGCACGTGAGTGTTGACTTACCCCTGAGAGCGTCTACGTGGACACTGGTGATGTTGTTTTCGTTTAGATGAACGTAGTTGGTGTCAGTTGTAAGGTCTACGGTGTCTGCTGCCAGGGTAGTCAGTTTGTTTCCCTCCAGATGGACACTTTCTAAATAACTGAGATGTGTGAATGTTCCTGTGGGGATGTGATGAATCGAGTTAAACGTATGGTCATGTTTGAGCACGACCTTGTGGCTCTTTAGGATGAAAGTGTGACTCTTGAGTATGATGGAGTGAACTTTACCCTGACCACTGATGATCTAGGGAAATCCAGACTACTATGCTAGGCGAGGCTCGTACATTGTAGCGTCGTGCTCAAGGTTGTAAGGTTGTAGTGACTGAGTTAACGAGAGCCCACACTGTTTTTTTCTTCCCCCTTTCAGTAAATTCTCTATATTTCAATTAAGGCCCACCCTTGACTGGAACCTGCAACATATACAAGAGCCTTTAAAGGCATGATCTGTCATGATATAGATGAAAACAATCGTTGTGTCATTATTGTGGGGTTTTATAGATGTATGGTCGGCCAGCTCCCCTGCCTCCCATCCACCCACACGTCCTTCACCTTACTACACCACTGGCTCACAACGAGGGGGGATGCTCCAGCGTGTGTGGGTATGTGTGTAGGGAGGAGGTGGGGGGTGAGCGCTCCTCACTGAGTTTACTATATGTTTGCTCTTGTGTAAGACGAGACCCCTAATGATCGTGTATTCGAAAGGAAAATAAGAATAGCCCAAACTCCAGACATTTTTCTCTTTGCTCTTGTTGTGGTTATCTATCGATAAACTGAATGTCTTGGGCCTTTGTTTACCCCTGGTGTAATAGATGATGAGAGGGACCTCGCCATGAGAAGAGGCCCAGACGTCTGGGGGTAGGGACGTCGTAGGGCAAATCCGGTTGAGAAGCGCTCCGTCAGGGTGTGTACGGGAGGAGTTGGTTATCTGGACATGGCTTCGTTGCTCTCCTTTCGAGGTTCAGGACTGGGAGTTTGCATGAGAGAATACCTCACGATGGATATGAATGAAAGGATGATGGCAGGTGTCGGGAGCTAACAGGCCTCAACCCTGTGATAAGATCAGGAAATTCGACGTACGGCTGATTAAGCTTGAGGAATCGTGTGGTATGTTCATTGACAACGATCGTAGCCCAAACCGTTCAGTTTGGAACAAGTGGTAGAGCAGAGCCTTGGTCGCTCTAGCTCGCTATATCATATAACTATTTGTCTGGATCTAAGTAAAGTGCTAGCACAGTGGTGAGTGAGGACCACTGCCACGACATCTAGTATCATCAGGCAACAGTCATATTATGTGAGACATTTCTTATCATGCAACATTAATACGTCATACCTGAAGGTATTGCCCGAAGACCACAGTTTTGTAGACCAATCTCCCGAAGCTGCGGCAGGTTCTGTAGAGATTCGAACGTGATATGTTCCAGTGGGTTGTCCCGCATTTGCAGGACCTGCAGTGTGGGCGAGGACATGTCAGGAAAGTCCTTCAGAAGGTTGTCCTGGATATCCAAACGCTCCAGGTATCTGAAGGAATGTATTTCTTGAAACGGGAATGATAATAACGAGTTGTGTCCCACATTGAGAGAGGTCAGTGTAGAGTAGCTGCCGGAGAGGGCAGTCATCACTATAGTCTCTAGGGCTCCGTTGGTAATATGAATCTCCTTGTAGTTCGTGGGGCCCAGGTCACCTCCTCGCAGAGCCTTCAGGTTCTTGTTTTTGTTGATGGTCAGCTTGTTGAATTCGGCGAAGGGGAATTCCAGGCTAAATACACGGGCCAGGTCGTCGCCGCTCTCCACGTCCGAGCAGTTCATGTCCATCGAGAAGTCTGGCAGGACGGTACAGACGCAGGGCAGGATGGACTGGGGGTCCGGGCACGGCAGAGTGAGCGGGTTGATTATAACATGGGCCTCGCCGACGGTGAAGAGGTGCAGCGAGAACAGCAGCATCACACACCTCACTGTGACTGCCATGCTGAAGCACTTGTGAGAGACAAGCTGCAACAGAGACTGTGATGGTACAGCTCAGCCACAAGCCAGTTGGTCCCAGAGACAACAGGACAATCTGGTGCTTGAAAGCACACGGTCGACTGTGGCCTGTGGTGCCTGAGGCAATGATAGATATACCCGTTGTCAAGATAAGTCGGCCCTTAACTTGGCTCGTGCCCTTGTCCTTCCTTTTGCCTTTGAGATATGCATGAGAGACTATGTTGCTGCGTGGGAAGACTGCCACTTGTGCCTGCGGTAGAGAGCCTCACAGGAGGGCGGGATGTGGAGGGGCGTCCTCCTCGGCCACCACCTCTTCACCATGACGCCACACCACAGGAACACGATCTGACTCTGAGCACGACGGTTATGAGCCTCGGGTATGATAACGACATGATCCTTAAAGGTGATACCGCTGAGCTGAGGACGTCATGACGGACTGTAATGTCACAGAGAACAACGTTTATCATGATGGACATGGGAGTCAAGCCAGATGTGGCACATCAAGTCACCTTCAGTTAAAGGAGAAATGAGGACAATATAATGATATGTCTACAATATTACAAAGTGCCTTCATACTGTTATATTACTCCTGTATTATAACAATGTAAGGTCAGTAAACAACAACGAAATCAGACAGCAAGCCGCTCATTCAACTGCCTGACTAAGAGAACCACGTAAGTTAACAACCAGCAGATAAATACGCAGCAAGATGCCAGTTCGGTAGATCGTCAAACAATTGCCTAGTTAACTGCGTCACTTCAGACAATTAGTTAAACAGATAGAAAGCGAGGAAGTCAACCAACTGGTTGACTGTTTAGAAAACAAGTTGGTTGTCAAACATCATACTGCTGGTGCTGACCTTGTGTCATTCATTCTACTGGTGTTGATCTTGTCATTCATAATGCTGGTGTTGATCTTGTGTCATTCATACTGCTGGTGTTGATCTTGTGTCATTCATACCGCTGGTGTTGATCTTGTGTCATTCATACTGCTGGTGTTGATATTGTGTCATTCATACTACTGGTGTTGATCTTGTGTCACTCATACTGCTGGTGTTGATCTTGTGTCATTCATACTGCTGGTGTTGATCTTGTGTCATTCATACTGCTGGTGTTGATCTTGTGTCATTCATACCGCTGGTGTTGATCTTGTGTCATTCATACTGCTGGTGTTGATATTGTGTCATTCATACTACTGGTGTTGATCTTGTGTCACTCATACTGCTGGTGTTGATCTTGTGTCATTCATTCTACTAGTGTTGATCTTGTGTCATTCATTCTCCTAGTGTTGATCTTGTGTCATTCATACTGCTGATGTTGATCTTGTGTCACTCATACTGCTGGTGTTGATCTTGTGTCATTCATACTGCTGGTGTTGATCTTGTGTCATTCATACTGCTGGTGTTGATCTTGTGTCACTCATACTGCTGGTGTTGATCTTGTGTCATTCATACTGCTGGTGTTGATCTTGTGTCACTCATACTGCTGGTGTTGATCTTGTGTCACTCATACTGCTGGTGTTGATCTTGTGTCATTCATACTGCTGGTGTTGATCTTGTGTCATTCATACTGCTGGTGTTGATCTTGTGTCATTCATACTGCTGGTGTTGATCTTGTGTCATTCATACTGCTGGTGTTGATCTTGTGTCATTCATACCGCTGGTGTTGATCTTGTGTCACTCATACTGCTGGTGTTGATCTTGTGTCATTCATACTGCTAGTGTTGATCTTGTGTCATTCATACTGCTAGTGTTGATCTTGTGTCATTCATACTGCTGGTGTTGATCTTGTGTCATTCATACTGCTAGTGTTGATCTTGTGTCATTCATACTGCTGGTGTTGATCTTGTGTCATTCATACCGCTGGTGTTGATCTTGTGTCATTCATACTGCTGGTGTTGATCTTGTGTCATTCATACTGCTGGTGCTGATCTTGTGTCATTCATACTGCTGGTGTTGATCTTGTGTCATTCATACTGCTGGTGTTGATCTTGTGTCATTCTTACTGCTAGTGTTGATCTTGTGTCATTCATTCTACCGGTGTTGATCTTGTGTCATTCATACTGCTGGTATTGATCTTGTGTCATTTATTCTACTGGTGTTGATTTTGTCATTCACACAACTGGTGTTGATCTTGTGTCATTCATTCTACTGGTGTTGATCTTGTGTCATTCATACTGCTGGTGTTCATTCATACTACTTGTGCTTGTGTTGATCTTTTGTCAATCATACTGCTGGTTTGTTCTTGTGGTGTCATTCATACTGAAGGTGTTGATCCTGTGGTGTCATTCATACTGAAGGTGTAGATCTTGTGGTGTCATTCATACTACTATCGCTGGTGTTGATCTTGTGGTGTGAATCATACTGCTGGTGTTGATCTTGTCGTGTGAATCATACTGAAGGTGTAGATCTTGTGGTGTCATTCATACTACTATCGCTGGTGTTGATCTTGTGGTGTGAATCATACTGCCGGTGTTGATCTTGTGATGTGAATCATACTGCCGGTGTTGATCTTGTGGTGTCATTCATACTGAAGGTGTTGATCTTGTGGTGTCATTCATACTGAAGGTGTAGATCTTGTGGTGTCATTCATACTGAAGGTGTAGATCTTGTGGTGTCATTCATACTGAAGGTGTTGATCTTGTATTGTCAGCCATACTTGTGTGCTGATGTTTAGCCTGAAGTGTCATTCGCACTGAAGGTCAGAAGCGTCAGCGATGTTACACAACGGTAATATCAGATTTTGAGGAATATATATAAACACGGACTCGTAGTGGATGGCATTTTGCTCGACTTTATGGACTGGGGAAAATGCATATGATATATTTGCTTTTTTTGGAAACAAACCTTAGTAACGTCATGAGGTGTCGCCTTCCCTGACTAGAGTTGTCCATATTAAGGATTGAAAGAGAATGTAAATGAGGAACATTGACCCTCTTGATAAGAGAAAACCATGTTTCATGAAATATTTGAAAATGGCCCATTCAGAGAATACCTAATGGGTAGAGTTAGTGTAACAGACATTGTAGTGATGTCATATAATCCTCCAAAAATATGTAACAATGCAGAACAAAATTACAGTGATAACAGTGAAGGAACAGTCAGGATGGTACACAGTAACACTTGCAGTTGTCAGAGGTGGTAAGGTAATGATAATTGAAGGGATTTCAGTGACAGAGAGAGAATGGAGAAATTTATGTCCTCATGGTGACAGAGAGACACGAGAGGGACTGACAAATCATCATCAACACTATATCTTATGTTCACACATAGTAGCATGGACTCTGTGAACATCATATATCATATGTTCACACATAGTAGCATGGACTCTGTGAACATCATATATCATATGTTCACACATAGTAGCATGGACTCTGTGAACATCATATACACCAGTTGCAAAAAGTGACTATGTTATGTTTAAGTTTGGTGATGTGGTAAGTGAGGATGTAAAAAGAGCAGACACGAGACTTGATCGTGGAAATTGTGCAGATCATGATTTTTAAGGAACCAAACGGGGTGTTGTGGTGAAAAGCTTTGTGAAATTTTCAATACAGGAGTAGGGACCTGCGTACATACCTCTGACCACATATACAGATGGAGGATTGAGAGCGGGAGGAATGGCTCAATACAGAAATGTCAAAAACCAGAGAAGTTGTGAGATGTGCAGTGAAGATGTAGGTGGAACCTTGGCCTGTCAGCATTTGTGAGGTATAAGAAAGCAAGGAACCAGTATACCACAATGAAGAAAAGATTAACAATGAACTTTAACATAATATTGTGGACAAATCAAGAAAAAACACAAAACCTTTACGAAAAGTCAAGAGAAGATCCAAAACTTTTCCAACAATTCTTTAGGAGTGATTTGTTAATTGATAATGAGCAGTTCATCAGACTAGGGGATACAGATGACATAAGGATGTGTGAGAAATAGAACGACAGTTTCAAATGTGTTTCCTCATTGTAAGAGACTAACAACACTAACACCACTCACATGAAATACGGAGGAGGTCTTCAAGAATGACTGAGATTTCCAGAAAGGACCAACATAACACGACTGAGTAGTGACCCACAGAAGGTTCATGGTCCTACATATACCCTTGCTGTATACTGAAATATTAATCAAGATGTTCAAGGGAGTGGAAGAGGGCAAACCTTATATACAAGAAAGGAGTCGTAAAAGAAGCAGTGATGCGCACTAGGGTTCCGGACGAGAGTTGTCTGTAAAGTGCTGGAAAAAAACAAACAGAACGCAACTGGATGACTTCCTGCAGGAAAAGAAATGACCCAAGTGACAGAAACACGGTTTTATGGAAAGGAGGCCGTGTATATGAAACCTCTCAGATTTCTCAACACGGGGTGAGCCCAGTTTGAGACAAGATAGAAAGCTGGATGCATTGTATGTATTGTGACTGCTAGAAAGCACTTGACACCATGGCTGCGAGGGAGGCTGATTCATAAGCTGGATCACATGGCCCGAACAAGGGAGAGACTCCAACGATGAGTAAGAAGATTGTCTCAGTAGAAGGGAACAGAAAATACATGTCGGAGGAGCCTTCTTGAAATGAGATGACGTCACAGAGAGCCACAGGGTTCTACCCAGAGACATTTTTCCTTAATGTATGTGAATAAGTTGCCAGAAGGCATAGACTGCTACTGGAATATGTTCCAGACGTGACAGGTCATGTGGGGTGTGAAAAGTCAGGAGGATTACATCAACTTACAACGGTACCTAAACAGACTCCAAAGACTGATACATAGATGATGACGTACAACCTGGGCACATGTGAAATGAGGGTAAACCTCAAATAAGGAAGGTCTCGATAAGAATATCAACTATCAGGTAATAAGCTTCTGGAATCTGTGCATGAAGAGATGCAAGTCGAAATCATTCCTCACTTGTCAGATTCCCGCCTTAGGAGAACGGTTTAGGAGACCAACTGTCTGCAAGTTGATCATCGAACGCCATTAAAGTTCAGAGATCAAGAAACATTGTTCAAGTTGTTTACATACTACGTATGGCGAGATTAGGATGAGCCTCTCAGGTCTGGTCATCTTGCCAAGAGAAACACGAATAGAGAAGGTCAGAGAAGCTGTATTACAGGAAAGGGCCAGAGACCATAAATGCGCCCAGCATGAAGAGAGAAGAGTGAGGGGTGACCTAATCATAGACTGTGAAGAGTTCCGAAAAATGTCGTGATACAACAGTCAGAGGCCAACACGCCGTTCTTAGGACGCACAAACCTCTGCTGTGTATTGCACATAAGATCGATGTAAAGATTCGCCCGGTTCAAATACTCGACCATGGAGAGAGTCTCTGCGGCGTGAGAGTGGTGGGGTCTTCCCTAGATCAGGAGAGATGGCGAGGCATCTCATGCATCATACAATATGGTCTGACGTGGCAAACTTTGGAACTCCATGGACGGGTGGACACTCTCCCCGGTTGTCGACTGTTTGACCAGGGTTGGAATCCTGGGGTGCATAGTGGTGAATGGTCTACGTCGATTTCATGAGACAGTTAATGATATATATATATATATATATATATATATATATATATATATATATATATATATATATATATATATATATATATATGTATATATATATATTTTTTTTTTCTTTTTTTTTTTCTTTTTTTTTCTTTTCTTTTATTTATGCTTTGTCGCTGTCTCCCGCGTTTGCGAGGTAGCGCAAGGAAACAGACGAAAGAAATGGCTCAACCCACCCCCATACACATGTATATACATACGTCCACACACGCAAATATACATACCTACACAGCTTTCCATGGTTTACCCCAGACGCTTCACATGCCCTGATTCAATCCACTGACAGCACGTCAACCCCGGTATACCACATCGATCCAATTTACTCTATTCCTTGCCCTCCTTTCACCCTCCTGCATGTTCAGGCCCCGATCACACAAAATCTTTTTCACTCCGTCTTTCCACCTCCAATTTGGTCTCCCACTTCTCCTCGTTCCCTCCACCTCCGACACATATATCCTCTTGGTCAATCTTTCCTCACTCATTCTCTCCATGTGCCCAAACCATTTCAAAACACCCTCTTCTGCTCTCTGAACCACGCTCTTTTTATTTCCACACATCTCTCTTACCCTTACGTTACTTACTCGATCAAACCACCTCACACCACACATTGTCCTCAAACATCTCATTTCCAGCACATCCATCCTCCTGCGTACAACTCTATCCATAGCCCACGCCTCGCAACCATACAACATTGTTGGAACCACTGTTCCTTCAAACATACCCATTTGTGCTTTCCGAGATAATGTTCTCGACTTCCACACATTCTTCAAGGCTCCCAGGATTTTCGCCCCCTCCCCCACCCTATGATCCTATGATCCACTTCCGCTTCCATGGTTCCATCCGCTGCCAGATCCACTCCCAGATATCTAAAACACTTTACTTCCTCCAGTTTTTCTCCATTCAAACTTACCTCCCAATTGACTTGACCCTCAACCCTACTGTACCTAATTACCTTGCTCTTATTCACATTTACTCTTGACTTTCTTCTTTCACACACTACCAAACTCAGGCACCAGCTTCTGCAGTTTCTCACATGAATCAGCCACCAGCGCTGTATCATCAGCGAACAACAACTGACTCACTTCCCAAGCTCTTTCATCCCCAACAGACTTCATACTTGCCCCTCTTTCCAAAACTCTTGCATTCACCTCCCTAACAACCCCATCCATAAACAAATTAAACAACCATGGAGACATCACACACCCCTGCCGCAAACCTACATTCACTGAGAACCAATCACTTTCCTCTCTTCCTACACGTACACATGCCTTACATCCTCGATAAAAACTTTTCACTGCTTCTAACAACTTTCCTCCCACACCATATATTCTTAATACCTTCCACAGAGCATCTCTATCAACTCTATCATATGCCTTCTCCAGATCCATAAATGCTACATACAAATCCATTTGCTTTTCTAAGTATTTCTCACATACATTCTTCAAAGCAAACACCTGATCCACACATCCTCTACCACTTCTGAAACCACACTGCTCTTCCCCAATCTGATGCTCTGTACATGCCTTCACCCTCTCAATCAATACCCTCCCATATAATTTCCCAGGAATACTCAACAAACTTATACCTCTGTAATTTGAGCACTCACTCTTATCCCCTTTCCCTTCGCACAATGGCACTATGCACGCATTCCGCCAATCCTCAGGCACCTCACCATGAGTCATACATACATTAAATAACCTTACTAACCAGTCAATAATACAGTCACCCCCTTTTTTAATAAATTCCACTGCAATACCATCCAAACCTGCTGCCTTGCAGGCTTTCATCTTCTGCAAAGCTTTTACTACCTCTTCTCTGTTTACCAAATCATTTTCCCTAACCCTCTCACTTTGCACACCACCTCGACCAAAACACCCTATATCTGCCACTCTATCATCAAACAAATTCAACAAACCTTCAAAATACTCACTCCATCTCCTCACATCACCACTACTTGTTATCACCTCCCCATTTGCGCCCTTCACTGAAGTTCCCATTTGCTCCCTTGTCTTACGCACTTTATTTACCTCCTTCCAGAACATCTTTTTATTCTCCCTAAAATTTAATGATACTCTCATTTGCCCTCTTTTTCACCTCTTGCACCTTTCTCTTGACCTCCTGTCTCTTTCTTTTATACATCTCCCACTCAATTGCATTTTTTCCCTGCAAAAATCGTCCAAACGCCTCTCTCTTCTCTTTCACTAATAATCTTACTTCTTCATCCCACCACTCACTACCCTTTCTAATCAACCCACCTCCCACTCTTCTCATGCCACAAGCATCTTTTGCGCAATCCATCACTGCTTCCCTAAATACATCCCATTCCTCCCCCACTCCCCTTACTTCCATTGTTCTCACAGAGAAGAGGTAGTAAAAGCTTTGCGGAAAATGAAAGCCGGCAAGGCAGCAGGTTTGGATGGTATTGCAGTGGAATTTATTAAAAAAGGGGGTGACTGTATTGTTGACTGGTTGGTAAGGTTATTTAATGTATGTATGACTCATGGTGAGGTGCCTGAGGATTGGCGGAATGCGTGCATAGTGCCATTGTACAAATGCAAAGGGGATAAGAGTGAGTGCTCAAATTACAGAGGTATAAGTTTGTTGAGTATTCCTGGTAAATTATATGGGAGGATATTGATTGAGAGGGTGAAGGCATGTACAGAGCATCAGATTGGGGAAGAGCAGTGTGGTTTCAGAAGTGGTAGAGGATGTGTGGATCAGGTGTTTGCTTTGAAGAATGTATGTGAGAAATACTTAGAAAAGCAAATGGATTTGTATGTAGCATTTATGGATCTGGAGAAGGCATATGATAGAGTTGATAGAGATGCTCTGTGGAAGGTATTAAGAATATATGGTGTGGGAGGCAAGTTGTTAGAAGCAGTGAAAAGTTTTTATCGAGGATGTAAGGCATGTGTACGTGTAGGAAGAGAGGAAAGTGATTGGTTCTCAGTGAATGTAGGTTTGCGGCAGGGGTGTGTGATGTCTCCATGGTTGTTTAATTTGTTTATGGATGGGGTTGTTAGGGAGGTGAATGCAAGAGTTCTGGAAAGAGGGGCAAGTATGAAGTCTGTTGGGGATGAGAGAGCTTGGGAAGTGAGTCAGTTGTTGTTCGCTGATGATACAGCGCTGGTGGCTGATTCATGTGAGAAACTGCAGAAGCTGGTGACTGAGTTTGGTAAAGTGTGTGAAAGAAGAAAGTTAAGAGTAAATGTGAATAAGAGCAAGGTTATTAGGTACAGTAGGGTTGAGGGTCAAGTCAATTGGGAGGTGAGTTTGAATGGAGAAAAACTGGAGGAAGTGAAGTGTTTTAGATATCTGGGAGTGGATCTGGCAGCGGATGGAACCATGGAAGCGGAAGTGGATCATAGGGTGGGGGAGGGGGCGAAAATTCTGGGAGCCTTGAAGAATGTGTGGAAGTCGAGAACATTATCTCGGAAAGCAAAAATGGGTATGTTTGAAGGTATAGTGGTTCCAACAATGTTGTATGGTTGCGAGGCGTGGGCTATGGATGGAGTTGTGCGCAGGAGGATGGATGTGCTGGAAATGAGATGTTTGAGGACAATGTGTGGTGTGAGGTGGTTTGATCGAGTAAGTAACGTAAGGGTAAGAGAGATGTGTGGAAATAAAAAGAGCGTGGTTGAGAGAGCAGAAGAGGGTGTTTTGAAATGGTTTGGGCACATGGAGAGAATGAGTGAGGAAAGATTGACTAAGAGGATATATGTGTCGGAGGTGGAGGGAACGAGGAGAAGAGGGAGACCAAATTGGAGTTGGAAAGATGGAGTGAAAAAGATTTTGTGTGATCGGGGCCTGAACATGCAGGAGGGTGAAAGGAGGGCAAGGAATAGAGTGAATTGGATCGATGTGGTATACCGGGGTTGACGTGCTGTCAGTGGATTGAATCAAGGCATGTGAAGCGTCTGGGGTAAACCATGGAAAGCTGTGTAGGTATGTATATTTGCGTGTGTGGACGTATGTATATACATGTGTATGGGGGGGGGGGGGTTGGGCCATTTCTTTCGTCTGTTTCCTTGCGCTACCTCGCAAACGCGGGAGACAGCGACAAAGCAAAAAAAAAAAAAAAAATATATATATATATATATATATATATATATATATATATATATATATATATATATGATATTGAAACCCATTTAATTTTTGCAGTCCCGTTTTCTAGCCAATTTTTATATAAGCTTAACTCAGAACTCAACTTTGTATTTGTCTCAGAGCTCATTTCAGGAGGGATCGAAGACATCTTGTCTTAAAACACAGTTTAATGTTCTGTCATAACATTTTCTTTCACCTGAAGATACCACATACATATAAGCGACACGTTGCGTAGTTTAATTTATAAGTTATGGAGAAGTCATCTCACATCCTCCTGAAATGAACTCTGAGGCATAGAGAAAATTTCTTCAAAAAACTGGACACTTGCAACAACACGGTGGAATATGTCTATTAGTGTTTTGTGATATATGATGGTGGCAGGTATCACACCTGTATCTACGTATGACAGGAGACGTCTGTAAATCTATCAAAACGACAGTTTTCAACACACAGTTAATCCTATCCCGGCTTTGATTATTACTCTGACTTTTGTGGATAAAATCAGTTCATCAAATTTGTAAGTTTATTGCGTAGATTGAGCCTTTATTGGCCTGTAAATGTAAGAGGAAAATGAACCACTGCTTTCAGAACAGATGACGAGGTTTTGTTAATGATGGGTCGGTAATGGTTTTCCAATTATATGTGTCTGAAATCACGGGAACCTGTTATTACATAAGAGATTTCTTTAAAAACATTAATTCATCAGTAAACCGACAAAAACAGAGCAATTGTTAAAAGCTCTCTAAGTCAAAGTTCTAGTAAGATCATATTCAAATTAATATGGATAAACGAAGTTAACTTTGTGCATAAGTTATTGTTGGCTTCATATAAACTGACGTTTGGAAGGAGTTGCCTCGTTTGTTTCATTACTATGTCTATAAATGGAAGAACTTAATCATTTTGTGCGTCAGAAGTGAATCTCATATTTTCATGTTTAGGTTTCAGATGATTTAAGTACAGCGGGATGGGGTCATCAGATTTAAACACAAGAAAACGTATCATCTGCCTACCGTTCATATATTATAGATTTAAAATTATGCAGGCAATCGTTAAGCAATTGACTTCCCGATGACTTGTAGAAAAGACTGTCGTGCAATGCATAATAGATACGTCATCTGTTTACGATCAATGCAAATGTCTATAGTTTAAAGGAATATTATCGAAGAGACTGAATATCGCAGCTGGCTATTGCGCGTTTTCCAGGGTTTTGTCAAACTCGTGTTGTCTTTAACATGAAAAGATTCTTTGACAATAAAAAAGATTATTGATTATGAGAGAGAGAGAGAGAGAGAGAGAGAGAGAGAGAGAGAGAGAGAGAGAGAGAGAGAGAGAGAGAGAGAGAGAGAGAGAATAGGGACCAGAAATTTAGAATATGAATGAACGAACCTTTTGGTGTTAAGAACGTTTACAATTACTTTTGTGAGATTTAGCAAGTCATAGGCTACATCATGGACGTTTATGAATGAACATTAAACAAAGAGTCGTAAATTGATTAATAAACTCACTACTTGATTTGGCTTTACTCAGAAACCTATTAATCTTATCTTCAACTTTTACATGAAAAATGACAGCCAACACTTTGCAAATTTAGTTGTACCATTAAATGAATAAGCATTTGACTTCGAAACGTCAGCTAGTTAACAAGATGCCCCTGATTACTCTGGTGTTGCTCTTCATTATGCAACGACACTTTCCAGGCGTCAATCCTACATGGAATATTATAGAACAGTATGGATGACCAGCGTTGACACTGTACAGAAGATTCGCACGTTTGGACGTCAACAACGAAAGCTTCCGTATGGCCTTATTTTTGGAATCCATGCGGTGCATAGATCTATGCCTGGTTCCCATTATTTTTTTACGTGACAAAATTACAGCTTTTACGTGCGTGCCAAAATGATTAGAAACTTGATTAAGTTTAACCCAAGACCACTATCCATGGATCTGGCAAACCGGACGCTTCACGACGCTCATTTGTGTTCCACAGAGCCTCCATATATGTGTGTGCATCCCTGTTGCTCTCTCAACCTCGCTCTCTTCCTTCGGTTCCTGTTCAGACATCGCTGAGGGTGAGTGTGTTACTGTGTGCTCATATTGCTTTGTGGTGTCTGGGTTCTGTAGAACCATGATAATGACTGGTATGTAGATCATGGTGATGCTTGGAAGCTCTTCGTGTGGCATCAGTTGACTGGTGGTCTGCAGAATGGAGGATGGCTTCTAATATTAATTCCGTATGATATACAGTTTTTGTATTATGTTGATAAGAGTAATATTTCTTTATGTCAGTGTTTATTTCTTGCTTTTTTTTTTTTTTACAACAACCTCTTCCATTTATGTTTTCTTATTTTTACATATATAAGTACAGAAAAGCTTGATATTAATGTACGTATTTTGTATTTAAAAAACTGCAGTTATTCCCCCCCCCGGCGGGTGTGTTATGCCCAAGGATAGTGAAGTCGTTTCCCATAATTGACGGTAACAGGGGTATTGTGGTTTGATTTTATTCTTCGGTGCAGTCTTGTATGAAAAGAAAAAAAAAAGTATAAAGATGTTTTGTGTGGAATAACATTGTTCATTTAAGAAAACTCAGAAAGTTAGGTTTTGGTGATGGTGACGGCTTGGTCCCGACACCCAGCGAGTCCCTAGACTTAAAAATCCCAAAATTCGCTGGATGTTCGAAACGGTGATAATACCATAAACCTAACCTAACTTAGCTTACCCTACCTTAACCTTACTTAACCTAACCCAACCCAAACCTTACCTAACCTTACATAACCTAACCTAACCTAACCTTGCCTAACCTTACTTAACTTCGCTAACCCTAACCTCATTTAACCTAACCTTACTTAACCTAACGTAACCTATCTTACTTAACCTTACCTATTCTAACAATCTTAACCTAACCTAGCCTTACTTAACCTAACCTAACCTAATCTTAACCTAACCTAACTTACCCTAATCTAACCTAAGCTTACTTAAACTAACCTAACCTAGCCTAACTTGACAACCTAGCCTAGCCTAATCTAACCTAACCAAAACTTACCTATTCCAACCTAACCTTAACATAACCTAGCCTAATCTTAACCTAACCTAACTTAATCTTACTTAACCTAACCTAGCCTGACTTACCCTAACCTAACCAAACTTAACCTAACCTAAGCTTACTTAAACTAACCTAACCTAACTTGACAACCTAGCTTAACCTAACCTAACCTAACCTAACCTAACCAAAACTTAAAATCGCAAAATTCGCTGGGTGTCCTCATCAGTTTTCGTTATTCCAATTGAGTCTCATCTATGTTGGAGAAGAAGGCATTGATTAATTTTTTTCTTTTGAAAAATCACATACATCTCGGTTATGTGATCTTTTGTCTAAAGGTAAGAATTATTATATCGATAGAATGCATTAATAGTATGTTAGTGGCGTATCAAAATTTTGCAAAGTGTCAGGTGGCATCCTTCATGTAACTGTGAAAATTGAAAATAAGATTAACAGGTGTCGTCCAGTGGTGTGACTGACGGATATATATACTCACAATTCTGTTTGGGGTTCACAACTGGGCATGATGTATGACTTCCAGAAGTTCATTAAGGTAATCGCCCACTTATACCAGTTCTTTCAGCAAAAGGTACATTCAGTTATGAATTGTTTATCCCATTTATAGTAATGTATTTATTGTAAAAAGATTCATTTTCATTTGTTAGAGATGTCGAGTTTGAATCTTGGAAAATGCATAATGGCCAGCTTCTATATTTAGTCTCTTCATTAATATTCCATTGGATATTTCCGCTGTCTTTTTTTTTTTAGGAATTTGGAGTTAATTGAACTCCTTGATCGTAGATAGATGACGGATCTATTAAAATATTCAGTGAACGACAGCTTCGTTTTGATAACAAACCATGTAGACGAATCGACGGAATGAATGGGTGTGGGAAAATCTATACTACTCTGTCACCACGAAGTCAGATGGCTTAATGGTTGCCCACAGAATTATGAACCTTTAATCAATACACGATTTGTAGATGATACATTTCTTTCTCTAAGTCTCAAGACCAGAGCCCACCGTTCTTAAAATATCATTTGAATCTAAGCATGAGAATATGAAATTCACATCTGACGTAGAAATATATTGAGTACGATCGTACATTCTTTAGATAGCAGCTAAGCGACAGGAATACCGTAGTGTATAAAAAGCTTATGTTCACTGACTTAGGTGTACAAAGTTCGCATCGTTTGTTTACTATAGATTTTATATGAAATCTTAATTCTTACTTTTTATGTTTAATGAATTGTTTTTATGATATTCTGTATATAATAACGGTTTCCCTTGTAACTTCACAGATACATGTAAAAGCCATTATTGGCCCATTAACGAAAACTAAATTCGTCACAATTGTTCCGAGAGCAGTGGTTCATTTCCCGTTGTATATACTGGCCAAGTTTCAATTTGCGTAGTAAACTTAGAAAATTGCCCAATGAATTCTATCCATAAATTTCATTCAGAGTGAATATTTGAGGCGAGGGATAGTATTTATAGTTTATTTAGATTGAAAGATGTTCCGAGAGATTTACTGACTCCATTTGTGGTTACTGTTTGTGTGTTATGGGGAGATAATTTTACTTTCGTGTTGCCCCGCCTCTTAACCTTGTAAGAGTGAACTATGTCTTTACACACACACACACACACACACACACACACACACACACACACACCAGCCTAAAGGCAAGTACACGTTTGTGTGTGTGTTTAAAGGTTCGCCAAGACTAAGCTAGGCACGGCCTCATGTCAATGACGGTTTGTTCTAGGGTGTGTCATTACTGGCACAGGTCGGGTGTGTGTGCTTGGTGTACCATTACTAGCACATGGCAGCCCTTGTGTTGGGGTGGGCTCTTTTAAGTGAATGAAAAAAAAGTAATGGGGACACATGTTTATAGTTGCCAGGTATCATATGTCGAAAAAAAACTGATTCATTTGAAATCTCGGATTGCTGAACAAGTCGGTGGCTCGGCGCGAACGCCTGCTCTAATTGCTGAACTATCTTTATTGGCTGTTAGAATTCACTCGCGGGAAAATTCCACACCTGTTTCCACGTCAGTGTCCACGTTGTCAGTAGTGAGTGTGAGTGTGTGGGAGCAGGACCGCCTAATCATGGAAACACTTTATACTTATAGAGATAAGCCCGCCATTGGCTTCACGTATCTTCCAAACTTTTATGATTCGTCTTAGGTCTGGTAAGATATGTTTACCTTGATGATTGTTTGTCAGTATCATTATAGTACTTGGTTCTTATTTGCATAATTTTTTTCTGTACTTAGAATTGGTTTTATTTTGCACTTTTGCTTTATAATTAGTAAAATGTTTTAGTTTCTAGATCGTTTTCAACTCTATAGATTAATTCTAAGTTAACTTGCGCCTGTTAATCAGGATCTGTGAATAGTCTTCAGATTTACACATCGTTATTATTTTAGATATTTTCATTACTTTTACAATGATTTATACTGCTCTGGTATTGTCTGAGGATCTGTTTGGTTCATGGTTCAGACTATGAAGCGTGTATGTTACGAAACTCTTACCAATGAACAAGATATTCCTAATTTCTATTTCCACGCTACGTCTGTGGAATATATATATATATATATATATATATATATATATATATATATATATATATATATATATATATATTTATTTTTTTTTATTTTTTTTTTTTTTTTCTTTCAAACTATTCGCCATTTCCCGCGTTAGCAAGGTAGCGTTAAGAACAGGACTGGGCCTCTGAGGGAATATCCTCACCTGGCCCCCTTCTCTGTTCCTTCTTTTGGAAAATTAAAAAAAAAAAAGGGGGGGGGGGAGGATTTCCAGCCCCTCGCTCCCTCCCCTTTTAGTCGCCTTCTACGACACGCAGGGAGTACGTGGGAAGTATTCTTTCTCCCCTATCCCCAGGGATAATATATATATTATGGAGAGACAGTGGACCTCGTACGGTGCAATAGTAGCCTAACTAGTACTCAAGTACTCATTCTGTCAGCAGACTGAAGCCCTCAATAATTTAGTTTGTTATCGTTTATGAATCATAAGCTATATTACAGTCGCCTGGAACAGCAAATTACACTTGTCTTGAAGAGGAAATTTATCATCATGCTATCAATCACGTGCGATCTCGTCCGGGAACAGGGTGTATACCACCGGGTGGGGAAGCGAACATCTGGCAGTCCTTGCAAGGCAGCTGGGTTTGTTCTCGAGAGAGGGAGGTCGTAAGCAGTAAGTAATTAGTTATCATGTTATCTTGCTTGCGTAATAAAGGCTCGGGTGAAGACGCTTGCGACACGTAAACACCATCCCCCCTCCCTGTGTGGTCGTCAATAGACCAGCAATATTACACATTTGTTGCCTCGACACTTTGGGGTTAGAGTCTTGTGTTGCAAAGAGGTGTCCATATCCCTTAAGAACTCCCTTAAGGTGAGATCTAAAGGTATTGTCTATGGTGTGGATTGCTGGCATTACTTACAGGTCTGCTTAATGTCAGATAAGCGATATTTGCAACGTCCCAGATATCTGATATCAACTGGCGATGTTTACAGATATGCCGAATGTTTAGTGCAGACGATGCTTAAGGACGTCCGTTGTGTTTAATGCCGGCGATGTTTCAAGACGTTCACTGTGTTCATGTGCAATTCAATCATTGTTTAAAGACGTCCATTATATTTGATATTGGCGATGTTTAGAGGTGTTCATTATGTTTAATATTGGCGATCTTTAAAGATGTCAACTCTGTTAATTGTCGGCGATGTTTAAAGACGTCCATGATGTTTAATGCTGATGATGTTTACAGACGTGTATTAATGCAGGCAGTGTTTAAAGACGTCCATTATACTTGATGCTGGTGATGTGTAAAGACCTCCAGTATGTCAATGCAGACGACGATGATTAATGACATCATTGTTTCATGCATTCGATGTATAGATCCTTATATTCCTGTTGCGTGCTGCTATACAGGGGAGACTTCTCTATAACGTTTACTGCTGGTGATACTGAGAGTGGTGTTCACATCAGCGTCTGCTGCTGGTGAAGTATAGAGGTTGACACCCTTAATATGTGGTGCTGGTGAATATATCTTGGGTTCTGGTGATGCAGTCTTGGGTGATTGTGATATAGTCCAGGTGCAGGCGTTACAATCCTGGATGTTAGGTGGTATATAGAGCAGTTTACCGTTAAGGTCTGGCAATATCAAAAAAGGTCATTACAGGTTACACACACTAGGATGGTGTATAGCTAAGGCTGGTGATGCAGCGTAGGTCTGGTGATGTAAGTCTCATAGCCTAAGATGATGGTGAGAGCGTAAGTGTAGTTTGGTGATTATAACTCTCACAGTATTAGTGTGGTGATACAGCCTAGGTTTGGTGAAATAGGTCACAGAGCATAGGACTGGTGATATAGGTCACATATTCCAGGACTGGTGACACAACCTAGGTTTGGTGGAAAAGGTCACATAGCATAGGCCCGATGATATAGTCTAGGTATGGTGATATTGGTCACATATGCAAGATTTAGTGATATAGCCAGGATTTGATATATCCTAAGACTTATGATCAAATCACATAACCTAGGTAGGTCCTACAGGTCACATATCCTAAGTTTAATTATTTACATAACTGATGATATGTCACATAGCATAGGTCTAGTGATAACGATTACCACAATAATGATAATGTTTGTTAAATTTGATGTGACCATTTGGCAAAAAAATGCAGTTATTAGTCATTATTAATCATAAGACAGCTGAAGATCAAGGTAGGACTGGATACTCGTAGGCATTGGAAAAGCACGATACAGTCTGCCTAAGAAATTCGCAGAGACCAGAGAGGTTTGGGGTACCGGGTACTGGTCTGGTATCGGTGGAAAAACCTCACTGCCAAACGTACGATAAACCGTAGTGGTGCCCACCTTACAAGGAACCCCTACACTATACTAAGCTCACACATATTCCTAATGTAACGTATGATGGTAAAGTAATTCGGAGTTGTTTTTTCTCACGTCATTGTGTTACGTATGTTTAAGCTGACAAGTAGAATGCAGTAAACTACTTATGGTATCCGCTTCCTTCATTATGTATGTATTACTGGGAAAATCTCGATCTATAAGGGCACTTTGATGTGTGTGACGAGGGAAATGAGTGAAGTGGCGGTATTTGCTGTGGGTTTAGAGGTAGGTGTTGGAGGCAGGTCAAACGGTACATTGACTGACTTGGTGATTGAGAGTAGAAGATGCAGGAGGTTAGGTTAACAGGACACAGCGGCTGGTCCATCCTCCTCCCAACCAACCCACGAGGACATCACGTCTTGGCTGCAGGCCAGGGGTTACGTCGATGGCTGATATTAAAGAAGATAATGGTTAACGGACATGTTTATATTTCATCAAATGTGCGTGTGCATGACCTGTCGGATTCTGTTGAACTGAGCCATACATGTTTCAAGTATGTGGGCTGTACAGTACGAACACTTCCATTCTTAGGTCTGTCAGTGTTATTGACCATATCTGGTATCATTACCCGTCACTTTCAGTACTTTACCAACCTCCTTACTACGACTCTCCCTTTAAATGTGTATTTAGCTTTACTTTGTATCAGCCTTTTTTTGCCATTGATAAATGAGATGTAACCACCTGTTAGTCTAAACGATCTCAAGATCAGCAGATGTCTGCAGAGACGAACATGTCTGGTGTTTGCCGTCTCCTAGGCTGTCATCACGTAATGGCTACCTGCCTACCTACCTCCTCTACTCATCCCACACATCAAAACCATACACACCAATCCCAGACATTTTGTATTTTTAATTATCAGATCCTGCAATTATCTATAATCAATATTCTATGTAGACCCATTGTTAGCTATGGCTAAAATTTGGGCATGAGGGCTCCACCTGCTGAACGCGTCTTCGATATCGTAAGTCGCCACTTCGTATGTTTATACTGGCTGCCAACACGTCTTCCACTGAGTTCATTGCCATTTACGTGAATTATTGGTCTTGGTAGTAATATGACGGTTTATATTGCATTCATATAACACATTTGAACCGCATGCCGTATTTGCTGTTTTCTGGCTTGAACAAAGATCTTTGTGTCAAAAGATCCGGTTAAATCACGAAATAAGACACAATAACCCATCAAAAATGATTACATTATTTACGTTATAGCATATTTGAATGATGTGTTCTTGTGAATATGTGAGGTGGTGAGGAAGATATAGATAATGGTTCAGTGAGGGTAGAGGGAGAACCCCCTAATAACTTGACCATCCACCGTCAGCATCAGTCACCTGTATCACGTTAGGCATTGATGACGCCAGGTTGTATACGGTCGCCTGATGTGTGCGGAGGAGTCCCCACTCCTGCATGACATGCTGCATGATCCGGTACCTAGTCCTGGTCCTGCTCCCATGCGTTCACCATCCGTCCCCAGCAGTTTACAATGGGATTCATGTCGCATTCCTTCGACGGCCAGTCCAGCAGCTCAATGATCGCTTGCTCGGAAAACATGGGCGAACGATACCTGTTCTGTGGATAAGGCTGTTGTCCTACAGCAAAAGTAAAGAGAGAAACACATAGAAATATCGTATACTTGTATATTGTTATCCTATACATTATGTTGTATCAGGCAGTCACTACCACAGGGTTGTAAGTGACAAATAACAGCATTAGAGATGAATACAGGTTAAAGGCATGAGACACTTAGGGGAGCGGAAAGTTTGAGTAACGGTCATTTCATATACCAATATAGCTCGCTGCAGCTTTCATACTCTCGATATTAATGGAATCTTATGATTGATGTTTCCCCGACATTTATAAGTAACATTAAACTTTAGGATAATAGTAACTCCAGTAAAGTTGATTATCGCAGTGTGCGTGTTCTACTTCGAGTAAACCAATTGGTGTAAAAACAGTGACTGTAGTTGATAGTGTATTCAGATCCCTGAGATATAGGATGGACGACAATATCATTGGTGGATGGTCGCAAGTATTGATTACCGTATTTCTTAGGCATAGGTGACGAGAGAGTAACGGTATATAATAGTAGTATGTGGGGGACATGTCTTGTGCAATGGGTGAGGACTGTGGTGGAATACATCATAGATTTACCGGGAATGATCGTGATGGTCGTGTTTGAACGATGAAGGATAACGCTGACGGGAGGAGAGAGAGAGAGAGAGAGAGAGAGAGAGAGAGAGAGAGAGAGAGAGAGAGAGAGAGAGAGAGAGAGAGAGAAGGGGCATATGAGATGGTTTGGTTATTCAGGGTCGTACTGTTATTCACGCCGTAAATTTTCCACTTGCCTGCATAAATACGATCCTTTCTGGGTAGGGTAGAGCCATGGCAGGAACCGAAGGTAGCATCACTTCTCCCAGTATCTCGGGACACTGCAGTGAAGTGCCCTTCAGTATCGGCCAGTCCCCCTATCCCATATAAATGAAGCCATCTCTAGGTGTTGTAGGTGGCGTGACCGCTTCTGGCGACTTGGTAGATATTCTCCTGAGCGCATCTTGTCCCATTTGCACTCCAGCATTGTTGCCTCCCATGTGTGCTGGATGTCAAGACTTTCTCGTCAGAGAATATAACCAAAACTGCATATTCTCACGCAACGTAACGCTGTGCGAAGCTTTGCCTCTCCATGCTGTGTGTCTCTGTTAGTTTCCCTTTCTTGGCGGGATTCCCGTGATGCACGCCAGCTTTGTGAACTCGTCCGGGAGAGCTACGGCATCGGTCTTGGACTCCTGTGTTAGTGCTGCCAGGATGCGTTGATCTTCCTCAGCTGTGGTTATCGTGGTTGCATTTGACCTCGATCTCGTAAGTTTCCCTCCTCGAGACATCTGCTCCGCCACTTGTCAACAGTACTCTACCAAACGCCAAGTTTCAGTGCTATGTCAGGGGCTGACCGACCACCTTCTTTCATGCTGGTGATTCTGCCTCTGCGAGTTTGTTTATCGTGAAGGCGGTCTGTTTATGGTGATGACAAACTTGCTACTGCGGTCGAATGTAAGGACGGCTGGTTGGTTGGTTTGGGCTTTAGGCATATCATCAACTGCCAGGGTCATTAAGACCGACAACATCATTTAGTGATGATTAGCTGAACATTAAATGATGAAGAGTTACACGTTAAGGACAACAATATAGTAGTCGACATACAACACACCGATTTACTCTTCGGTGACGGGTTGGGTGTACGTAGTGTTGGACGATGGTGGACGGGTTCAGCGAAAGGAGGGCTTTTGGTAGGTGTTCTGGTGATGTGGCCTGGCTCTGGTGGTATAGGTCACATAGTCTGTTAGTGATACAAGTCGCATACCGTAAGTTGCTATATAGTTCTGGTGATATAGGTCACATAGACGAAATCAGGTGATTTAGTTTGTCTGGTGATAAAGGACAAGTAACAGGACTAATAATCTAGGCTACACAGCATAAGATGGTGATATAATCCAGATGATATAGTTCACATAGCTTAAGGTGGTGATATAGGTCAGATTGCCTTAGATGATGGTATAGCTCAGGTTTGGTTATACCAGTCATACACCTAGGATGGTGATTTAGCCGAGGTTTGGGAATGTAAGTGACATGGTGATATAGCATGAGATGGTGATACAGGTCCCGTGGCTGAAGCTGGTGATGTAGATTATGTATGGTGAAATAAGTCACGTTTCTTAGGAGGCCAGTGATAAGAGGTTACCTAGCTTAGCTGTGGCAATATGGCTGGTGATACAGCTTCGGTTTGGTGATGTAAGACACATAGTCGAGGATGGTGATATCGTCCAGGTATGGTGATAGCTATAGGTCTGGTCATGTAGCTTATTTAGTTTGATAATACCACATAAGCCAAGGTTGGTGGTACAGGCTACGCATAATGATGTTACCTAACCTACGTATTGTGATACATGCTACGTGTTGAGGTACTGGCTACATTACTACACTGACAGTAATGTAACATATGTGTGGTGATATATATAGGTCACGTAGCCTAGATGTGTTAGAATCAAGGACAGGTGATATGGGTATCATACCCTAGGGCAGTGTGTAGGCTAGGCTAATGATGCAGCCTAAGTATGGGGAGATATATAGGGCACGTAACTTAGGATGGTGATATAGCATAGGGTCTGGTAATGTAGATGACATATCCAAGGGTGATTATATAGCCTATGTCTGGTAATATAAGTCATATATCCTAGGTTGGTGTTATAGCCAAGGATGGTCATATAACCTATATGTGGTTTTATTGGTCACGTAGACCGGATCTAGTAATACAACCAAAGTAAGACTGGAAATATAGGTCACATATTCTCAGCTGGTGAAATAGAGTGGATATTGTGATATACGTCGCGCACTCTAGGTCATGATGTACATGGATTTTGATGTTACAGATCACACAATGACCGAAGATAATGATGTAGCCAACGATGATGATATACGATGGTGGTAGGTTTCATAGTCTATGGCGGTGATTTAGCATAGGCTGGTAATATAGGTCGCATGGCATAGGCTGGTGATATAGGCTAGGCAAGGTGAAATAGGTCATGTATCAATCGTGAGCTGGGGATATATAGCTTATGTCATGTTGGTCACTTGCCCTACTAGTGGCTGGCGGTATAACGTGGGTACTGTGATGAAGGTCACTTTGCCTAGGATGGTGACACAGGCTCGTTATGGTGACACAGGTCACAGTTGCATGGTAATATATTCTAGTTATGGTGACATAGGTCACATAGCCTGTATTGGTGACCAGCATCACCTACCTTACCAACACTATATCACCATCCTCGGCTGTGTAAGACAGTTCACCTAGCCTCTCCTGGTGCTTGCTTAGGTGCTGGGATATAGGGAACCTAACCTAGTAGAGGTTTGGAGGGAACCTAACCTAGTGAAGGTTTGGTTATAGAAGTCATATAGCCAACGTAGGTGATATATAGGTCACAGCTGAGGATGGATCGCTTAGGAAGGTATGGTTATTGCTTAGCTCTAGCGCAAAACTCATTTTCTAGGTTTTGTTGATATAGTCTAGGTATGGTGATGTAGGCCACAGACACTCTGCTGGTGATTATTGTTTACATGCTAAAGGGAGTGAGTCACACACACACACACACACACACACACACACCAGACTAAGCCAGGTACTCATTTATCGACCAGTTACGAGGGGAGGATGAACACCTGGGTTGGGTGTAGGCCGACTGTTACTCCCATGCGAGTGCGACCCCGGGCTGGCCCGTGCTATCTCATGGTCAGTAACACTAACCACTGTACCACGGAGGACCATGGTACAGCCAAGGTGAAATAATGGTTGGTCTGCGGCATGTGGATGGTACAGCCCAGGACGATGACGTGGGTCACACAGCCCAGCATGGTCATGTAGCCAAGAGTGTCAGTCACATAGGCTGTGTTGTCACGTGATGACGTCCTGGGCTGGTCATAACGGGGTCCCTGCTGTTACACTTGACACCCCACACAAGTGACGTTATCTGTATTATATGTTATCCATACATCTATTTTTTTTTTTAGAAACATTCTGATATGTAATCGATAGATCTATTTTTTAGAAACATTATGATATATAACAGATAGATCTGGTTTTAGATCCATTCTGATACACATCACTTAACTCACAAATGAATATTAAGGAAAATAATCCATTTACAAAAACTGAAAATGAATAACCAGACCGTGTCTGTGGGGGCGGCAACAGTAGAATTAGGTCGGTCACATAGTGTAGGATGATGGTAACACCCAGGTACTGTGTGATGTACAACGTATGATGGTGACCTAACCTACGTCTGGTGATGATGGTTACACATACCAGCATGGTGATAACCTCTAGATATTGTGATGCAGGTCACATAGCCGTGGATGGTGAAGTAACCTCGGTCTGGTGATAACACGGGTCATACGGAAGGTATGGTGATGTAGGTCGCATGGCTTAACCTGGTGCTATAACCTAGCTAGGCTGGTGTTGTAGGCCACACATAGCCTAGGAAGGTGATATAACGTAAGTGTTGTGTTGGGGATCACGTACCTTAGCTTTGGTGATAAATGTCATCTCGCCTAAACTGATGATGTACCTTGAGATTATGGTGCAAGGTATATAGTCTTGTGTGGTGATACAGGCCAGGTGTGGTGATAACAGTAGGGTAGACTAGGAAGGTACCTGGTGCAACCTTGAATGGTGATCTGACACATAACCCAGGTGTGGTGATGTAGTCCATATAGCCCAGGTCTGGTGATATAGTCCATATAACCCAGGTCTGGTGATGTAGTCCATATAGCCCAGGTCTGGTGATATAGTCCATATAACCCAGGTCTGGTGATGTAGTCCATATAGCCCAGGTCTGGTGATATAGTCCATATAGCCCAGGTCTGGTGATATAGTCCATATAGCCCAGGTCTGGTGATATAGTCCATATAGCCCAGGTCTGGTGATGTAGTCCATATAGCCCAGGTCTGGTGATGTAGTCCATATAACCCAGGTCTGGTGATGTAGTCCATATAGCCCAGGTCTGGTGATATAGTCCATATAGCCCAGGTCTGGTGATGTAGTCCATATAGCCCAGGTCTGGTGATGTAGTCCATATAGCCCAGGTTTGGTGATGTAGTCCATATAGCCCAGGTCTGGTGATATAGTCCATATAGCCCAGGTCTGGTGATATAGTCCTTATAGCCCAGGTCTGGTGATATAGTCCATATAGCCCAGGTCTGGTGATAAAGTCCATATAGCCCAGGTCTGGTGATATAGTCCATATAGCCCAGGTCTGGTGATATAGTCCATATAGCCCAGGTCTGGTGATGTAGTCCATATAGCCCAGGTCTGGTGATATAGTCCATATAGCCCAGGTCTGGTGATGTAGTCCATATAGCCCAGGTCTGGTGATATAGTCCATATAACCCAGGTCTGGTGATATAGTCCATATAGCCCAGGTCTGGTGATGTAGTCCATATAGCCCAGGTCTGGTGATATAGTCCATATAGCCCAGGTCTGGTGATGTAGTCCATATAGCCCAGGTCTGGTGATGTAGTCCATATAGCCCAGGTCTGGTGATATAGTCCATATAGCCCAGGTCTGGTGATGTAGTCCATATAGCCCAGGTCTGGTGATGTAGTCCATATAGCCCAGGTCTGGTGATGTAGTCCATATAGCCCAGGTCTGGTGATGTAGTCCATATAGCCCAGGTCTGGTGATATAGTCCATATAGCCCAGGTCTGGTGATGTAGTCCATATAACCCAGGTCTGGTGATGTAGTCCATATAGCCCAGGTCTGGTGATATAGTCCATATAGCCCAGGTCTGGTGATATAGTCCATATAGCCCAGGTCTGGTGATGTAGTCCATATAGCCCAGGTCTGGTGATATAGTCCATATAGCCCAGGTCTGGTGATATAGCCCAGGTCTGGTGATGTAGTCCATATAGCCCAGGTCTGGTGATGTAGTCCATATAACCCAGGTCTGGTGATATAGTCCATATAACCCAGGTCTGGTGATGTAGTCCATATAGCCCAGGTCTGGTGATGTAGTCCATATAACCCAGGTCTGGTGATATAGTCCATATAGCCCAGGTCTGGTGATGTAGTCCATATAACCCAGGTCTGGTGATGTAGTCCATATAGCCCAGGTCTGGTGATGTAGTCCATATAACCCAGGTCTGGTGATGTAGTCCATATAGCCCAGGTCTGGTGATATAGTCCATATAACCCAGGTCTGGTGATGTAGTCCATATAGCCCAGGTCTGGTGATATAGTCCATATAGCCCAGGTCTGGTGATGTAGTCCATATAACCCAGGTCTGGTGATGTAGTCCATATAGCCCAGGTCTGGTGATGTAGTCCATATAGCCCAGGTCTGGTGATGTAGTCCATATAACCCAGGTCTGGTGATGTAGTCCATATAACCCAGGTCTGGTGATATAGTCCATATAGCCCAGGTCTGGTGATGTAGTCCATATAGCCCAGGTCTGGTGATATAGTCCATATAGCCCAGGTCTGGTGATGTAGTCCATATAGCCCAGGTCTGGTGATATAGTCCATATAGCCCAGGTCTGGTGATGTAGTCCATATAACCCAGGTCTGGTGATGTAGTCCATATAGCCCAGGTCTGGTGATGTAGTGTAGTCCATATAGCCCAGGTCTGGTGATGTAGTCCATATAACCCAGGTCTGGTGATGTAGTCCATATAACCCAGGTCTGGTGATGTAGTCCATATAGCCCAGGTCTGGTGATGTAGTCCATATAACCCAGGTCTGGTGATATAGTCCATATAACCCAGGTCTGGTGATGTAGTCCATATAGCCCAGGTCTGGTGATGTAGTCCATATAACCCAGGTCTGGTGATATAGTCCATATAGCCCAGGTCTGGTGATGTAGTCCATATAGCCCAGGTCTGGTGATATAGTCCATATAACCCAGGTCTGGTGATGTAGTCCATATAGCCCAGGTCTGGTGATGTAGTCCATATAGCCCAGGTCTGGTGATGTAGTCCATATAGCCCAGGTCTGGTGATGTAGTCCATATAACCCAGGTCTGGTGATGTAGTCCATATAGCCCAGGTCTGGTGATGTAGTCCATATAGCCCAGGTCTGGTGATGTAGTCCATATAGCCCAGGTCTGGTGATGTAGTCCATATAGCCCAGGTCTGGTGATGTAGTCCATATAGCCCAGGTCTGGTGATGTAGTCCATATAACCCAGGTCTGGTGATGTAGTCCATATAACCCAGGTCTGGTGATGTAGTCCATATAACCCAGGTCTGGTGATGTAGTCCATATAACCCAGGTCTGGTGATATAGTCCATATAGCCCAGGTCTGGTGATGTAGTCCATATAACCCAGGTCTGGTGATATAGTCCATATAGCCCAGGTCTGGTGATGTAGTCCATATAGCCCAGGTCTGGTGATGTAGTCCATATAGCCCAGGTCTGGTGATGTAGTCCATATAGCCCAGGTCTGGTGATGTAGTCCATATAGCCCAGGTCTGGTGATGTAGTCCATATAGCCCAGGTCTGGTGATATAGTCCATATAGCCCAGGTCTGGTGATATAGTCCATATAACCCAGGACTTAGGAAATTTTAGTCTTTATACTGGAGGTTTGGCGATGCTCAAGGGTTTGATTTATTACTGGAATGTCTGGAGATACCTGAAGGTTTATATCATGTTATACTCCATCATGGTACCATACACTTCTGACATCTCCATCATGGTATCATACACTGCTGACACCATCATGGTATACACTGCTGACACCATCATGGTATACACTGCTGACACCTCAACTATGGTATCACACTTCTAAAACCTTCATCATGGTATCATGCACTAGTGACAGCTCCATGGTATGATACCGTCTTGACAATATCATGGTACCATACACTCCTGACACCTCCATCATGGTATACACTCCCGACACCTCGCATCATTTTATCATACACTTCTGACATCATCATGGTATCATACACTCCCGACACCTCCATCATGGTATCACAGTATTGATACCTTCATGGTGGTATCATACACTCTTGACACCTTCATTATGGTATCATTCATTTCTGAAACCACCATGATATCATTCAGTATTGGCACCTCCATCATGGTATCATACACTCCTGACACCTTAATGGTATCGCACACTCATGACACCTCCTTCATGGTGTCATACCCTCCTGACATCTCCAGCATGGTACCATACACTCCTGACACCTCCAGCATGGTACCATACACTCCTGACACCTCCAGCATGGTATCATACACTCCTGACACCTCCATCATGTTATAGTACCCTCCTGACACTTTCTCATCGTACCATACACCTAACACCTCCATCATGGTAACGTAAAGTCCTGACACCTTCATCATGGTATCAAACACTCCTTACACCATCATGGTATCATACACTGCTGACACCTCCATCATGGTATCATTCACTCCTGAAACCTCCGACATGGTATCATACCCTCCTGACACTCCATCATGGTATCATACCCTCCTGAAACCTCCTACATGGTATCATACACTCCTGACACCTCCATCATGGTATCATACACTCCTGACACCTCCATCATGGTACTGTACACTCCCGACACCTCCATCATGATATCATACACTCCTGACACCCATCATGGTACTATACACTCCTGACACCTCCAGCATGGTACCATACACTCTTGACACCATCATGGTCCCATACACTCCTGACACCTTCATCATGGTATCATACACTCTTGACACCATCATGGTATCATACACTCCTAACACCTCCATCATGGTACCATACACTCCTGACGCCTTCATCATGGTATCACACTCTTGGCACCTCCATCATGGTATCATACACTCTTGACACCTCCATCATGGTATCATACACTGCTGACACCTACATCATGGTTTCATTCAGTCCTGACACCTTCATCATGGTTGCATACACTCCTGACACCTCTATCATGGTATTACACACTCCTCTCACCTCCGTCATTGTACCATATACTGACACCTCCGTCATGGTATCATACACTCCTGACACCTCTATCATGGTATTACACACTCCTCTCCTCCGTCATTGTACCATATACTGACACCTCCATCATGGTACCATACCCTCCTGACACCTCCATCATGATGTCATACCCTCCTGACACCTCCATCATGGTATCATACCCTCCTGACACCTCCATCATGGTATCATATCCTCCTGACACCTCCATCATGGTATCATATCCTCCTGACACCTCCATCATGGTATCATACTCTTGACACCATTATGGTATCATAACTCCTGACGCCTCTATCTTGGTATCATACCCTCCTGACACCCCCATCATGGTATCATACCCTCCTGACACCTCCATCATGGAAACATATTGGAATAGTGTAAGTCTTTACCAGTGGTGGTCCTCGCTTGAGGTCTGTCATGGTCGTACGTGAGGTCTTTCATGGTGGAACCTGATGTCTATTTTCGTACGTGATGTCTGTCATGGTCGTACTTGAAGTTTGTCATGGTCGCACGTAAGGTCTGTCATGGTCGCACGGGATGTCTGTCATGGTCGCACGTGTGGTCTGTTATTGTCGTACGTGAGGTTTGTCATGGTCGTACGTGACGTGTTTCGTGGTCGTCCACGAGGTCTGTTATGGTCGTAGGTGAGATCAGTCATGGTCGTAAGTGACGCCCTTCAGGTTCGTTCGTGAGGTTTTCATGGTCGTATGTGAGGTCTTTCATGGTCGTCCATGAGGTCTGTCATGGTCGTACCGGTTCACGCTCTGTCATGGTCGTACGTGAGGTCTTTCATGGTTGTCCATGATGTCTGCTATGGTCGTAGGTGAGGTCAGTCATGGTCGTAAGTGACGTCTTTCATGGTTCCTACGTGAGGTCTTTCATGGTCGTGCGTGAGGTCTTTCATGGTCGTGCGTGAGGTCTTTCATGGTCGTACGTGAGGGCTGTCATGGTCGAACGTGAAGTCCGTCATGTTCGTACTTGAGGTCTTTCATGGTCTGTCATGGTTGTCCATGAGTTCTGTCATGGTCGCATGAGTGGTCTTTCATGGTCGTCCATGAGGTCTGTCATGGTCGTACGTAAGGTTTCATTGTCGTCCATGAGGTCTTTCATGGTCGTACGTGAGGTCTTTCAGGGTCGTCCATGAGATCTATCATGGTCGTACGAGTGGTCTTTCATGGTCTTCCATGAGGTCTGTCATGGTCGTACGAATGGTCTTTCATGGTCTTCCATGAGGTCTGTCATGGTCATATGTGAAGTATGTCATGGTCGTATGTGTTTTCTATCATGGTCGTGTGTGGTCTATCATGGTCGTCCATGAGGTCTGTCTTGGTCGTCCATAAGGCCTGTCATGGTCGTACGTGAGGCTTGTCATGGTCGTACATGAGGTTTGTCAGGGTCGTACTTGAGTCCTACCATGGTCGTACTTAAAGTTAATCATAGTCATACCTCAGGTCGTCCAGTAGATGAGGGGTTCGTAACCCCTGGATTCATATTCTTCATTTTTCATTGACCTTCCTGATACCTGGCTCGCCTTGCTTCTGTCTGGACGTTTATTCATTTTCATTTCACTACGTTAGTGTAGCCGTAGGTCAGCCTCCTCCCCTCCCCTCCCCCTCAGTCTGGCCTAAAGCTGGCAGCCGGGAAGGTCTTGCCTGCTGGAGGAGGACAGGTGTTAAAGGCGACCTGCCGCCACCGCTGCCTCCGTCCTGCCCTCCTGAAGTGACGGGATCAGGGGGCGCCCGCCGCCTGCCCTCGCCCCAGCAGCTGCGTTACCCGAGGCCCAACACCTACACTCTCATTACGGTCACCCAGCAGCACGTGCGTCTCTCTCTGTGATCTGAGGTACTATGCCTTCACTGAGCGTTTGAGGGAATATCCTCACTTGGCCACCTTCTCTGTTCCTTATTTTAGAAGATTAAAAACGAGAGGGGAGGATTTCCAGCCCCCCCTGCTCCCTCCCCTTTTAGTCGCCTTCTACGACACGCAGGGAGTACGTGGGAAGTATTCTTTCTCCCCTAAATAAAGGCAGACAGTATAAATTATGTACATGTGTATATATGTATATGTCTGTGTGTGTATATATATGTGTACATTGAGATGTATAGGTATGTATATTTGCGTGTGTGGACGTGTATATATATACATGTGTATGGGGGTGGGTTGGGCTGTTTCTTTCGTGTTTCCTTGCGCTACCTCGCAAACGCGGGAGACAGCGACAAAGCAAAAATGAAAATATATATATATATATATATATATATATATATATATATATATATATATATATATATATATATATATATATTATTTTTTTTCAATTTTCCAAAAGAAGGAACAGAGAAGGGGGCCACGTGAGGATATTCCCTCAAAGGCCCAGTTCTCTGTTCTTAACGCTACCTCGCTAACGCGGGAAATGGCGAATAGTTTAAAAGAAAGAAAAAGATATATATATATATATATATATATATATATATATATATATATATATATATATATATATATATAGTTACCCGTCTATTGAATAGCCCCGAGGAGATGAACACCTTGGTTAGGTATGGGCCGCAGGATTCAAAGCCATGAGGGCCTGTGGTGACTCGTGGTCATATCATTAACCAGCACAACATGGGGGCGGATGTGAAGAAAGAAAAAAAAAAGAAAAATAAAGAACATATAAATGACTTTTCAGGCAGCCAATCGACTGAAAAGATATACAGTGGATATATTACACAAGTAGTGGGTAGGGGGTTATCATTATGACACAGAAGAGCAGCTTACTGTCAAGCTTGGGCTGGACACCTCTCACATGAGGCAAACACATCTACATACACAGTACAGGAAGGCTGACGGAGCAAATAATATGGTTTATACATTATACATTAGTGATGATTGATTGAATATTACGTGATGAGGAGTTACACATTAGTTGAATTACAATAATATTATACACTGTGTATTTAATGGTTAACATCAAAAGATGAATGGTTCAAATTGTTTAAGTAACGGTAGTAAATTGGTTGACGTACCATATAAACGAGGAAAATTAAGTTATTTTGCTTGTTTGCTTGTGCATTTGTTTATGGATTGATTGTGACATTCACAAGTGCAGGAATACGACTGTTCTTGTATCTCCCTGTACGAACGCTGGTTGGCACAAGGTGGTGGCGGACGTCGGTCAGCGGAGGTTAGGGCTGGTGAGGACCGTGTTGGTATATCTGTCAGTGTCATGGAGGATATAGTAAGCGACCACACCTCGGACCTTCTACAACTGTTCGCAGGTTCAGTAGTTCACTGGTACGAGGATCACAGTATGTGTCAGTGTCAGCGTGTTTACAGTAGCGAGGCGACTGAAACTCACGACTTATAAGGCCCCAGAGAAACAGTCGCCTAGTCACTAGTTTGATATTAAAGATATCTACTATACGTGTCTGTCACAACGAAATTCATCGACGTTAGATATGTATATCTTGTGTAGAAATGGCACACACACAGCCCTCTTCATGCAGCAGGTGTGGTTGGGTACATTGAGCAGCGAGGGCAACACACATACTGTAGGCAGAGAACAAATAGTACCAAGTGTGGCCCAGGGAAGTGTGCGTCCCCACTGAAACAAGCAGTCACAGAGCTGGGTTCTCTTAACAAGCTTCTCCAGACGTCCCCACTGTGACAGATGGCCACGGGGCTGGGTTCTGGGAACAAGCTTCTCCAGGCTTCCTCACTGTGACAAACGCCCTCGGGGCTGGGTTCCGTCAACAAGCTTCTCAGCCATCCCCACTGTGATAGGCGGCCTCGGGGTTGGGTTCTGTCGACAAGCTTTTCCATGCGTCTCCACTGTGACAGGCGGCTTTTGGGCTGGGTTCAGGCAACAAGCTTCTCCAAGCGTACCCACGGTGACAGGCGGCCTTGGGGTTGGGTTTTGGCAACAAGCTTCTCCAGATATCCCCAGTGTGACAGGCGGCCACGGGCTGGGTTCTAGCTTCATGTCTGGCTTTTGGCAACAAGCTTCTCCAGGCCTCCCAGCTGTGACAAGCGGCCTCGGGACTGTGTTCTGGCTACAGTGTTCTCCAGGCGTCCCCACTGTGACTGGTGATTTTGGATCTGGGTTCTTTCAACAAGCTTCTCCAGGCGTCCCCACTGTAACAGGAGGCCTCGGGGTTGGGTTCTGCCAACAAGCTTCTCCAGGCGTCCCCACTGTGACATGTCCTCTGGTTTGGGTTGTCAACAAGCTTCCGCAGGTGTCCCCACTGTGACAGGCTGCTACGGGATTGGGTGTTGGTAACAAGCTTCTTGTGGCGTCCCCACTGTGATGGGCAGCCCTAGGGCTGGGTTCTCGCAACAAGCTTCTGCAGATGTCTCCACTATGACAGGCGGCCACGGGGTTGAGTTCTGGCAACAAGCCTCTTCAGGCGTGTCCACTGTGACATTCAGTGGTGGATAGCCGATATGAACACACAGGGGTCGATAGCCGATATGAATATACACTGTTGGATAGCCGTTATGAACATACACTGGTGGATAGACGTTATGAACATACACTGGTGGATAGACGTTATGAACATACAGTAGTGGATAGCCGATATGAACATAGTGATGGATAGCCGGTATAAACATACACTGGTGGATAGACGTTATGAACATAGTGGTGGGTAGCCGATATGAACATACAGTGATGGATAGCCGGTATGAACATATTGTGATGGACAGCCGGTATGAACATACAGTAGTGGATAGCCGATATGAATGTACAGTGGTAGATAGCCGATATGAACATATAGGGGTGGATAGCCGTTGATGACCATACAGCAGTTGATAGCCGTTGATGACCATACAGCAGTTGATAGCCGTTGATGACCATACAGCAGTTGATAGCCGTTGATGACCATACAACAGTTGATAGCCTTTGATGACCATACAGCAGTTGATAGCCGTTGATGACCATACAACAGTTGATAGCCGTTGATGACCATACAACAGTTGATAGCCGTTGATGACCATACAACAGTTGATAGCCTTTTATGACCATACAACAGTTGATAGCCTTTTATGACCATACAACAGTTGATAGCCGTTGATGACCATACAACAGTTGATAGCCGTTGATGACCATACAACAGTTGATAGCCGTTGATGACCATACAACAGTTGATAGCCGTTGATGACCATACAACAGTTGATAGCCGTTGATGACCATACAACATTTGATAGCCGTTAAATCAATAACATGAAATTTTTGAAAAACAAAGTAAGGTGTTGGTGTATGTTCATTCTGTACAGTCCAGTGTGGTGATGGGCAACGGGTCTGGGTGAGACCAGGTACAGACCATGTGGTCCGGCCGTGGTGGTGGGTGAGGGGACAGCCGGCAGCACTAGCCAGTACAGCAGACCACAACAGTTTGATGACGACACCTCCTCATGTGAACAGGACGAGGGGGGTTGATACACGAGCTGTGCTGTACTGTGGACAGGCCAGGCCTGAGCCAGTCTCACCCTCCTGTTGCGTCCATCTTCACTCTCAGTGGCCGTAATGCAGTGGGTAATGTTGCCAGCAACAAGGAACGAGGCTCCATCACTGGCAAAGATACGACTGACCTTTGAGTACCGCCACTACTTAGGATGCGTTCATCTTCAGTATATAATGTACTAGGTGTGACGTCACGTGCTTGTGACGCCCATGTGGAGACCCCAAGTGTCGCGTGTGGTTACTGGTTGTGTGTTACGTTACGGAGAGAGTTTGTCTCTCGTGTTGCCCTGTCTCTTAACCGTGAGTATAATTATGTGCCATGTATCTACACTTGGGTGTGTGCACACGCACACACACGCCTAGCCAAGTACCCATTTATCGACCAGCCGCGAGGGGAGGATGAACAGCTCGGTTGGCTGAGGACCTGCTGCCTCGCCCAGGATTCGAACCCAGGGGGGGGGGGGGGCGGCCCGTGCGTGAATTATGATCAGCGACGCTAACCGTTACACCACGGAAGCCCATGTGGTGCTATAGAGAAGCCAGCACCTCAACGTAGAGCCCATATGGTACTATAGAGAAGCCAGAACCTCAACATAGAGCCTATGTGGTGCTATAGAGAAGCCAGAACCTCAACATAGAGCCCATGTGGTACTATAGAGAAGCCAGCACCTCAACATAAGAGCCCATGTGGTGCTATAGAGAAGCCAGAACCTCAACATAGAGCCCACGTGATGCTATAGAGAAGCCAGCACCTCAACATAAGAGCCCATGTGGTGCTATAGAGAAGCCAGCACCTCAACATAAGAGCCCATGTGGTACTATAGAGAAGCCAGCACCTCATCGTAGAGCCCATGTGGTGCTATAGAGAAGCCAGCACCTCAACATAAGAGCCCATGTGGTACTATAGAGAAGCCAGCACCTCATCGTAGAGCCCATGTGGTGCTATAGAGAAGCCAGAACGTCAACATAGAGCCCATGTGGTGCTATGGAGAAGCCAGAACCTCAACATAGAGCCCATGTGATGCTATAGAGAAGCCAGCACCTCAACATAAGAGCCCATTTGGTGCTATAGAGAAGCCAGAACCTCAACATAGGGCCCATGTTGTACTATAGAGAGGCCAGCAGCTCACCATAGAGCCGCCAGTATCTATACGTATATCAACTCTCCAAATGATCCTCAGATAACACATTAATCCTAACGACTGAGGCGGGTCGGGCGGGCGGGAGGGTCGGGTGGTCCCTGGGAATGTTGGCAGCGTTATCAGCTGGGTGCAGGGTGGCCGGCCGCACCCCGGTAATTTCTCACTTGAGGGAACTGGCGGTGGAGCCGGAGCGGGGGAGGGACTGGTAGTGCACCAGAGCAACAGTCACATCCTGCACCACACACACACACACACACACACTAACATTACGAGGCTTCATAGTAAAACATGATACCGTACAAGGTGGTGGACCTGTACAGGTCCTAGGTACCATCTGGAGAGGCAGCAGTCACACCAGGTGAGGCTTTGATCCTTGCCACACTGACCTGCACCCCAGTCAGTACCCACGCATCTCGCCTCCACATCACACAAACTGAAGCTCCAGACGGTACAAGATTACGCTCTGCCACTGGTCAACGGAGAAAAAAATCTCTGTATCGAAAATGTTGAAGAACAGCACGAGCCACTTACAGCGGTTGGTGTCTGCAGACGGGGAGGAGCACGACCCACGACAGATGCTGGAGGACTGTGGTGACCCCCTGGCTACAGCCACGTTCAAGACCACAACAATATTACTAATATGGAACACTGAGGTCTTACGGAACCTCGGTGTACAGAGATAGGATCTCATTTTCATGGTATTCTGTATTACACTTTAGATGGGGATCCTGTATCTTTGTGGAGGCGCTACAGTCAGAAGCAGGGAAATGATAGACTCCTTACGAACGAGAATCTCTTCGACGAGACTGTACTGCCTTTCTTCAACTGATGAGATCATGATACAACCTCGTCAAAGGTGACTTTCCACTGGCGTTGTAATCTCAAGCAGGTGGAGTCCTGTAACACCAGACACCCCACCACTCATCCATCGGTACATAATGTGAAGAATCTTTGAATTGATTTTTTTTTATTAAACTAAGAAACATCATCACTACACACATCACCTACATTCTGCCGGGGGTGTATAAAAAAGGCACCTATGCTGTATATTCACAAACCAGCCACACACATCTGTATAGCCCACACCATATACTTGTACACTGTCTCACTGTCTTGTATTTCTTCATTGTCTCTCCCCAGGTTTCCTTTACTAGGGTGTGTAGGGAGGAGGGGTGGGACAGGGAAGGTGATGTTTCCCAGAGGGAGAGAAACTCTGAGAGTGTATTGTATGTAGGCGTATGATGTAGGTTTTGTGATGTGTATGTGGTAAAGTATTCTGGAAAATTCTACCTGTTACTAGAAGTGTGTGTGTGTGTGTGTGTGTGTAATGATGTTTGTTGTTGGTTATGGGAAGGGAAGGACAGTTAGCTGAGCTCGGCATTGTTCCTAGTGGACAAGGCTGGCTGGCTGGCTGAGGGTTCCCTGAGTGGCTGGAGGCGCAGGCAGGGTTGTACTGCTGTCAGGGTCTCGGGTATGTCTGTAGTTTGTTGTGGTCAGTCTTCGTCATGTTTTCTCTGCTGCTGTTCTTAATCATGAAGAACCTGAAGAATTCTAAGTCCTCCATGTTGATCTGACGTCAGACCATCGACTCAACCAGATTGTCCCCCAATAACTACCTCTTCGGCAAGTAACATGTAGGAACTACAAACAGCCATCCAGACGACCAAGAACTCCGCTCCAGGAAAGAGTAAGACTGGAAACAATCCAGCACATTACCCCTAGGAGGCCATCACTGCCACCTTAACCTCTACATTATTGTGCTAAACACGACACACTTTCCTCGTGAATGCCAAGAGGCCAGAGGAACAATGATACCAGCTACTATCCCACCTCGCTCCTAGACGCTCTGGGTAAACTCTCTGAAAGAACAGCTGGGTTAACCAACAACCTCCAGAATCCGAACCAGTACGACTTCCAGCAGGTCAGCAGCACTAACTCTGCGGTGACGATAGTGAGAGAAAAAAGCTTTCTCATCTTCAGAGGACAAGCAGTATACAAGTAAAGTCTTTGTCAAAGTGTAGCACAAACTGGTACAGTCTGGCGTGCCAAGTATCACAGAGAGACACAGAAATGATCATAATCACGATGACGTTACCAACGTCCTTCTACTCAGTGGAGTCCCGCAGGGCAGCCTCCTATCACCAGCACTACTCATTACTTGCACAGTTGATATCCATCCTCCAACTGGATACATGGGTGAACTTTCTTTCTGCCGACGACGCTACAATAATAATTCGTTTCGAACAACTCTGTCTCAAAACACCAACCGCTCAGCCCCAGAGCACACTTGCTATGAAGACACAGGCTGCCTTCACATGTTCGACTCTTATGTTTCCCCTCCTAACCAAACGCTTCGAAAAGGGAGTGAAAAAAGTGGATGGAAGGAAGAAGTAAGTGGTAGTGGGGAGGGAAGACTGACGATGGGGAGGGAGGACTGGTGTTGGGGAGAGAGTACTGTTAGAGAGGGAGTATTGGTGATAGGGAGGGAGGGATGATGGTAGGGAGGCAGAACTGAATGTAGGGAGAGGAGACTGGTGGTGGGGAAGGAGGATTTATGGTGGGGAGGGAGGACTGGTGTTGGGGAGGGAGGACTGTATTAGAGAGGGAGGACTGGTGGTGGGGAGGGAGCAACACCAGCTCAAGAGGTTTCGTCAGTAACAAACAAATGACTGGGAGTTGATTCCTGGTGATGAATGGACCTCCTCACCCGGCAACTAACAAACATATGGAGACAAGAAACTTGTATGGAAGGAGACAACTGTCCTCGTGAAGTGTTGAGCAGGAAGCGACGTAGGTGATGGTCTGCTGTGGCAAAACGCCCCACCAGCCAGGCTCAACACACACACCTACGTGAGGACGCCATCAGCTGGCTGTGTTAGAAGTCGTGATCAAACATTGTTGTGTTTACTGAAGCAGGAGCAGGACACGAGGGACGGCAGAGATTATGAATGGAGAATATCTTGACACGTTTATATGTGTGTTAAGAATGACTGAGCCACACTAAATAATTATTAGTGTGTTTGGAGGGTGACTGAGTGTAGTGACATACTGCCGAATACTTTAGGTGGGTCTGTGTGTCTGGAGGCTAACAGTGTGACTGAGAATTATAGACCTCGCATTATATATCTTCCAGGAGAAACAATATGTATTTGTGTGTCAGTATTTCATGGTGGTGCAGCAGGCACGGCCGGCGTAGACCAGTAGCACATTTACCATGCTAGGGGTCGGGCTCTGGAGAACACCTTGTGCCTCCAGTGGTTTTCTTGAGATAAAGTGATCATGATATTTTGGTCGTCTTGTCGTCGCAGACGTTGTGGAGGAGGAGGAGGAGGAGGCGGTGAATAGGGGCGGATCCAGGATTTGGAAAGGTGGATCGAGATTGCTTGATCATCAAAGATCAGGAGCGTGTTACACACACCAATCAAATCATATGAAATACAGTTGTATCAGGTCAGTTTTCAATATGTCTCTCATGATATTCATCCACACAAATAAGTCTGATTCATCGCTAACAAATTAACTCATGTGGAGTCGTGGAACACTGTGCACTGATGATTCTTATGGAGTGACTGGCTGACACTGCCGGTGTGGACCTGGAGGTGGCAGCAGAGGTGCAGTGATGATAACAAAACAATAAGTATCTCTCCTGACGCGGTTGATGGGGGGAAAGTTCTTCATCCTTCAGAGACCCTCCAGCCTCACAGTGGCCAACCTTCAGCCTATTGTCAACGACAAGTTCATTTTTGGGAATCTGTTGTTATTCTGTTGTCTGGAGGCATCACAACACCTATGTTGGTAACTGGTTCCATGGCCGCTTCTGAAACAAAGAAATTAAAACAATCCTGAGGTAGAGGATCTGCGTAATATTACAATGGAATGATTTAACCTAACCATTTTATCCAGCTTATTATGGTACATTATATAACAATGGCATTGCAAATGTCATGTAAAGAATGTTTTCTTCCATGGGAGAGTATAGTTTGTATTGCATAATAATACTGTGTATCATTGTACCATGAGACAGCATTGTATCATTATACTGTGAGACAGCAGGACGTAGTGAGGTCTGTCGCCCAGATCTGAAGTCCTCGCTACATTGCAGTCTGACGCTCATATTTTGGAGCATTACTTGTCCTGGTCTAGTGCCATCCATGCTGAACCTGGTTCATATTTCTGAGAGGGTGTGTGATCCAGGAGAGGATATGCAGCATTTCTTCACTTGTGGTTGATTCGGCATCTGGTGTATGTTGTTGCCTACCAGTGACCCCTCTGCATGATGATCCGACTGGCCACATCCTCCACCATTGACTCACTTGTAGTGTACCATAGTGGGAACTCTTTGTCAATGTGGCGTCTCGTGTGTTCCACCCATGTGACCACACCATCGGTCAGTTTATATGAGATATCTTGATCATGGCTTTACGGTTTGTTTCCAGTGGCCAAATTACCTGCAGCGTGTGTGGTGTGGTCTTGAACGCCACAATACTGTCTGTTGACTTCATTCCTGTGAGGAACTCTGACTCTGGTTTCTCGGTCGCAGGACCACTTCTGTTCATCGTGCATCTCATTCATGTGTACACACACACTGGGCAGAACACACGGGTTGACAGTACATTCATGTGTACACACACACTGGGCAGAACACACGGGTTGACAGTACATTCATGTGTACACACACACTGGGCAGAACACACGGGTTGACAGTACATTCATGAGTGTCATCTATGAAGGTATACAGGTCCTAGAAATGTCAAGGCAAGTGTGTCCCTCAACTCAACGAGTCTTGCATAGACCTTTCAATTTCGTGGTGCTACCTTCAGAATCCTTCTCCTCCAGTAACTTTTAAAGCATCCCATATCTCTCTGGGGAGAAATACAAAAAGACAGAATAAAAATAATCCTGGAGCAGGTTCACCAGACTTCTAATTAAGGGTAGACTATCTTATTGGAGCCACAGCCTTGATTCTGCCGCATCCCCTCTGATGACTGTACACTCGCCCCTCTCCACAGCCCTTCCCCCGTATCTTGCGTGTATCAAGGCGGTGTTGCATAAAAGTGGAAGTAATATCATTTATCATAGCTTCTCTTGTTGTACACTCCAGACAAGATATAGAGAGTTCTTCATCTCAAATTTGACCTGATTCACAATATTGACTCAAACATCGACAATCTTTGTGGGCGTACTTGTCTGTCAACTCTGCTGTAGTAATGAGTACACGGTGATGACACTGAAGGCTTTGTTTTTAATCGCAGGTAGAATTGTCTTCGGCATGCAGAAGGTTGTTATTGAAGGTGACAGTCACATTCAACCATCACATCTAATAACGCCAAGAAATTTTGTTTCTCAGTTTTGAAGTATTGTATTGATCGCTGTGGGCTCGCAGGAGATATCCTGTTAACCACAGATTATGGCTTTTATCATGAAACAGAAAAAGTAGTACTGTATGAACAGTACCTGAAACTGATGTATAGGAAACTGTAATCATGAAACAACAGAAAACGTAGTACTGTATGAACAGTACCTGAAAATGATGTATAGGAAACTGTAATCATGAAACAACAGAAAACGCAGTACTGTATGAACAGTACCTGAAAATGATGTATAGGAAACTGTATGGTGAACTGTCGAGTGCAACATGTTGGTTCAACGAGGAGAGGCAACGAAAAGATAGCATCCTCGACCTAAGAGGTAGCGAGGGTGAGGCCCGCTCTTACGTAGCACGCAGCCCACCTGAGGACCTAGTACTGTACTCACACCTCGACAGGAGCAACAGAGACGACGAGAGAGACTGGAGTCAGGCTGGGGGCGGTGCTGCCTCCAACTAACTCCTCCAGGAGACTACTCCGTCCTCCCGCTCCACCCGCCTCTGGGTTGTCCAGATTTGTCTTACTCCAGGTCACCTATTCGTCCACTGGCAATGTGGGGCATCTACAGATCTGGCCTCCTGTACAGCGACAGTTTACAGGAGTTGAGGGATACATTTGATGACTCGCTGGGCGGCGGAACACCGCAGTAGTACGGGATGAGTCTCGGTCGTCGGGCAAACGTACCTACGCACTGGCTACAAGGTTAAGGGGTACTACCTGTTCATTGACCGCTGGACAGAAGATTTACGTAACGTTTGGCTACCTGGTAGGTGGGCACACACATGACCTGAGTCAGTATCTTGGTGCTGTGGTAGAAAGGTACATAATCAGTGTACTAGTATGGGAAGGTACGTGACAAGTATCAGTGTACCACTATAAGAAGGTAGTCCATGACCTGTACCAGGATAGCTTTACCTCTGGCAACACTGTCATCGTACACAGGTATGTGCTGACTGAGACAATGATCAACCTTATTTACAAGGTATATGTAAGAAATAAGAAAAAATGGAGTCGTAGTCGTGTGATATGTTATCGTTTATATCTAGATTTCATAACATGCTCTGTGACCTATGGTATTATTATTATTATTATTATTATTATTATTATTATTATTAGTTTTTTTTTTTTTTTTTTTTTTTTTTATACTTTGTCGCTGTCTCCCGCGTTTGCGAGGTAGCGCAAGGAAACAGACGAAAGAAATGGCCCAACCCCCCCCCCCCCCCCCATACACATGTACATACACACGTCCAGACACGCAAATATACATACCTACACAGCTTTCCATGGTTTACCCCAGACGCTTCACATGCCTTGCTTCAATCCACTGACAGCACGTCAACCCCTGTATACCACATGACTCCAATTCACTCTATTTCTTGCCCTCCTTTCACCCTCCTGCATGTTCAGGCCCCGATCACACAAAATCTTTTTCACTCCATCTTTCCACCTCCAATTTGGTCTCCCTCTTCTCCTCGTTCCCTCCACCTCCGACACATATATCCTCTTGGTCAATCTCTCCTCACTCATTCTCTCCATGTGCCCAAACCATTTCAAAACACCCTCTTCTGCTCTCTCGACCACGCTCTTTTTATTTCCACACATCTCTCTTACCCTTACGTTACTTACTCGATCAAACCACCTCACACCACACATTGTCCTCAAACATCTCATTTCCAGCACATCCATCCTCCTGCGCACATCTCTATCCATAGCCCACGCCTCGCAACCATACAGCATTGTTGGAACCACTATTCCCTCAAACATACCCATTTTTGCTTTCCGAGATAATGTTCTCGACTTCCACACATTTTTCAAGGCTCCCAAAATTTTCGCCCCCTCCCCCACCCTATGATCCACTTCCGCTTCCATGGTTCCATCCGCTGACAGATCCACTCCCAGATATCTAAAACACTTCACTTCCTCCAGTTTTTCTCCATTCAAACTCACCTCCCAATTGACTTGACCCTCACCCCTACTGTACCTAATAACCTTGCTCTTATTCACATTTACTCTCAACTTTCTTCTTCCACACACTTTACCAAACTCAGTCACCAGCTTCTGCAGTTTCTCACATGAATCAGCCACCAGCGCTGTATCATCAGCGAACAACAATTGACTCACTTCCCAAGCTCTCTCATCCCCAACAGACTTCATACTTGCCCCTCTTTCCAGGACTCTTGCATTTACCTCCTTTACAACCCCATCCATAAACAAATTAAACAACCATGGAGACATCACACACCCCTGCCGCAAACCTACATTCACTGAGAACCAATCACTTTCCTCTCTTCCTACACGTACACATGCCTTACATCCTCGATAAAAACTTTTCACTGCTTCTAACAACTTGCCTCCCACACCATATATTCTTAATACCTTCCACAGAGCATCTCTATCAACTCTATCATATGCCTTCTCCAGATCCATAAATGCTACATACAAATCCATTTGCTTTTCTAAGTATTTCTCACATACATTCTTCAAAGCAAACACCTGATCCACACATCCTCTACCACTTCTGAAACCGCACTGCTCTTCCCCAATCTGATGCTCTGTACATGCCTTCACCCTCTCAATCAATACCCTCCCATATAATTTACCAGGAATACTCAACAAACTTATACCTCTGTAATTTGAGCACTCACTCTTATCCCCTTTGCCTTTGTACAATGGCACTATGCACGCATTCCGCCAATCCTCAGGCACCTCACCATGAGTCATACATACATTAAATAACCTTACCAACCAGTCAACAATACAGTCACCCCCTTTCTTAATAAATTCCACTGCAATACCATCCAAACCTGCTGCCTTGCCGGCTTTCATCTTCCGCAAAGCTTTTACTACCTCTTCTCTGTTTACCAAATCATTTTCCCTAACCCTCTCACTTTGCACACCACCTCGACCAAAACACCCTATATCTGCCACTCTGTCATCAGACACATTCAACAAACCTTCAAAATACTCATTCCATCTCCTTCTCACATCACCGCTACTTGTTATCACCTCCCCATTTACGCCCTTCACTGAAGTTCCCATTTGCTCCCTTGTCTTACGCACCCTATTTACCTCCTTCCAGAACATCTTTTTATTCTCCCTAAAATTTACTGATAGTCTCTCACCCCAACTCTCATTTGCCCTTTTTTTCACCTCTTGCACCTTTCTCTTGACCTCCTGTCTCTTTCTTTTATACTTCTCCCACTCAATTGCATTTTTTCCCTGCAAAAATCGTCCAAATGCCTCTCTCTTCTCTTTCACTAATACTCTTACTTCTTCATCCCACCACTCACTACCCTTTCTAAACAGCCCACCTCCCACTCTTCTCATGCCACAAGCATCTTTTGCGCAATCCATCACTGATTCCCTAAATACATCCCATTCCTCCCCGACTCCCCTTACTTCCATTGTTCTCACCTTTTTCCATTCTGTACACAGTCTCTCCTGGTACTTCCCCACACAGGTCTCCTTCCCAAGCTCACTTACTCTCACCACCTTCTTCACCCCAACATTCACTCCTCTTTTCTGAAAACCCATACTAATCTTCACCTTAGCCTCCACAAGATAATGATCAGACATCCCTCCAGTTGCACCTCTCAGCACATTAACATCCAAAAGTCTCTCTTTCGCACGCCTGTCAATTAACACGTAATCCAATAACGCTCTCTGGCCATCTCTCCTACTTACATAAGTATACTTATGTATATCTCGCTTTTTAAACCAGGTATTCCCAATCATCAGTCCTTTTTCAGCACATAAATCTACAAGCTCTTCACCATTTCCATTTACAACACTGAACACCCCATGCATACCAATTATTCCCTCAACTGCCACATTACTCACCTTTGCATTCAAATCACCCATCACTATAACCCGGTCTCGTGCATCAAAACCGCTAACACACTCATTTAGCTGCTCCCAAAACACTTGCCTCTCATGATCTTTCTTCTCATGCCCAGGTGCATATGCACCAATAATCACCCACCTCTCTCCATCAACTTTCAATTTTACCCATATTAATCGAGAATTTACTTTCTTACATTCTATCACATACTCCCACAACTCCTGTTTCAGGAGTATTGCTACTCCTTCCCTTGCTCTTGTCCTCTCACTAACCCCTGACTTCACTCCCCAGACATTTCCAAACCACTCTTCCCCTTTACCCTTGAGCTTCGTTTCACTCAGAGCCAAAACATCCAGGTTCCTTTCCTCAAACATACTACCTATCTCTCCTTTTTTCACATCTTGGTTACATCCACACACATAATATCATTAGTATTATTATTATTATTATTTATTATTTATAGTATTTTTTATTTTATTATACTTTGTCGCTGTCTCCCGCGTTAGCGAGGTAACGCAACAAAACAGACGTTTCAAAGAATGGCCCAACCTACCCACATATACATGTATATACAAACACGGCCACACACGCACGTATACATACCTATACATTTCAACGTTTACATACACAGACATATACATATATACGTACACATGTACATATTCATACTTGCTGCCTTCATCTATTCCTGTCGCCACCCCGCCACACATGAAAAACCGCGCTCCAGGTAGCGCTAGAAAAAGCAACAAAGGCCACTTTCGTTCACACTCAGTCTCCAGCTGTCATGTTTAATGCACCGAAACCACAGCTCCCTTTCCACATCGAGGCCCCACAGAACTGTCCATGGTTTACCCCAGACGCTTCACATGCCCTGGTTCAATCCACTGACAGCACGTCGACCCCGGTATACCACATCGTTCCAATTCACTCTTCCTTGCACGCCTCTCACCCTCCTGTATGTTCAGGCCCCGATTTCTCAAAATCTTTTTCACTCCATCCTTCCACCTCCAATTCGGTCTCCCATTTCTCGTTCCCTCTACCTCTGACGCATATATCCTCTTTGTCAATCTTTCCTCACTCATTCTCTCCATGTGTCCTAAATCATTTCAGTATACCCTCTTCTGCTCTCTCAACCACGCTTTTTATATTACCACACATCTCTCTTACCCTTTCATTACTTACTCGATCAAACCACCTCACACCACGTCCTTAAACGTTTCTTCTCTAACATTACATCCACCCTTCTTCGCACAACCCCATCTATAGCCCACGCCTCGCAACCATATAACATTGTTGGAACCACTATTCTTTCAAACATAACCTTTTTTGCTGTCCGAGATAACGTTCTCGCCTTCCACACATTCTTCAACGGTCCCAGAACCTTTGCCCCCTCCCCACCCTATGACTCACTTCCGCTTCCATGGTTCCATCCGCTACTAAATCCACTCCCAGATATCTAAAACACTTCACCCTCCAGTTTTTCTCCATTAAAACTTACCTTCCAATTTACTTGTCTGTCATCCCTAGTGAACCTAGTTACCTTGCTCTTATTCACATTTACTCTCGGCTTTTTTCTTTCATACACTTTACCAAACTCGGTCACCAACTTCTGCTGTTTCTCACCCGAATCAGCCACCAGCGCTGTATCATCAGCTAACAAGAACTGACTCACTTCCTAAGCCCTGTCATCCACAACAGACTACATATTATTATTATTATTATTATTATTAGTATTAGTATTAGTATTAAACTTCCTCATACGCAGAGGGTATAATACCTCACACATTCTCTCCTTTCGTCATTAGATTCGTAAATCTCTACTGCCCAACTTTCAGATATGCTCCACTGAGGTAGATAGGGAGGAATATTGGGGGAAGGATATGTAGGGGAAGAGGAGAGATGTAGGGGGATGTAGAGAGGGAAAGATGTTAACTGTGTACCAGCGTCAGAGCCTGGGTGTCCCCTTCCGCCACGGAAATGAAACCATCAGGAACCGCCGTCCGAGGAAATAACCCGACGTAATTGATTTATAGCCTGAGTGGTGAGGGTCACCAGGCGCTGGCCCGGGCTCTCTACCAGCCACATTTCTTTATTATGATTCTCTTGATGTGTAGAGGTCACCATGGTGTGTTCGCTGCCATACTTGTAAGCTGAAGTGTTGGTCCTGACACAGTCGCCAGTCCCACTTGCCTGGTCGGTCTTCCATGCCAATCACAGCATTAACGGGAGGTTTGATTGGGTCGCTTGTTAAGGATCTCGGTAACAGTCGCTGGTGAGGAGTATGCCATCCAGCGCTCTCTACAACCTTCAGAACATTTAACTTCTGCAGGCTTACCAGACTTACAACACAAGTAATGTTGTAGAGTGAAGGAACACTCGATCAAGATCCTCCAGTGTTGTGAGTTAACACCACACTAGCTCCTCCAGTGTTGTGAGTTAACACCACACTAGCTCCTCCTGTGTTGTAAGAACACCACACTAGCTCCTCCAGTGTTGTCGACTGACAACAGTAATCCCCTCCCCCAGTGTTGTGAGGTGAGTGCACACCAGACCGGTCGTATCGAGAACCTGCACGTTGCTGCACCTGTGCAGTGTTGTTAATACGAGGGCACAGCAGATGTATGTATGTATGTACCTCAGCTGTGTGTGTCCACAACTGAGGGAACTCCTCCTGCGTCACCCCTTACGTGCCGGGTGGGTGAGGGAGATGGTGGTGCCATGGTATGCCATCATGTGTGACCAGTTTAGTGCATCAACACTTCACAGACGTTTGTGATCACTTCGACCCCTGGAGCCAGGCGATGCAGACCATCATTCCGCTATGCTATGTATGTGGTGTTGTCTTAGGTCCGCCACCTTAAACTGAGAGTCTCTCTCTCTCCCTACTGTGTGCAGCCTCTCACGTTTCCTGCAAGTTCATCTGTTCCACAACACTTCCTCATGTCTTCCGTTCTCCGTTCTGTCATTCAACAGGACGAAACACATACGTCATAATGTATTGATTCATCTTCACTACTCTTATGTTTCACTTCGGTCAAATTCCTCAGATGTTTGCATACACCATGAACCCGCAGGTGTTTACAACATAGAAGACCCCTTAGTGAGGCAGAGATGTTGATGATGTTAGCAGGGCAGGTGATAATGATGTTAATAGGGCAGATGTTGATGATGTTAGCAGGGTAAGTGCTGATGATGTTAGCAGGATAATGCTGATGATGTTAGTAGGACAGGTGTTGATGATGTTAGCAGGGTAAGTGCTGAGGATGTTAGTAAGACAGGTGTTGATGTTTGCAGGGTAAGTGCTGATGATATTGGTAGGACAGGTGTTGATGATGTTACCAGGGTAAGTGCTGATGATGTTAGCAGGGCAGGTGTTGATGGTGTTAACAGGGCAGGTGTTGATGTTAGCAGGGTAGGTGTTGATGATGTTAGCAGGGGAGGTGTTGATGATGTAATCAAGGCAGGTATTGATGATGTTAGCAGGGCAGGTGTTGATGATTTTACCAGGAAGGTGTTCATATTAGTAGGGTAGTTGCTGATGATAGCAGGGCAGGTGTTGATGATGTTAGCAGGGGAGGTGTTGATGATGTTAGCAGGGCAGGTGTTGATGATGTTAGCAGGGCAGGTGTTGATGATGTTACCAGGGTAAGTGCTGAGGATGTTAGTAAGACAGGTGTTGATGTTAGCAGGGTACGTGCTGATGATATTGGTAGGACAGGTGTTGATGATGTTACCAGGGTAAGTGCTGATGATGTTAGCAGGGCAGGTGTTGATGATGTTAGCAGGGGAGGTGTTGATGATGTTAGCAGGGGAGGTGTTGATGATGTTAGCAGGGGAGGTGTTGATGATGTTAGCAGGGGAGGTGTTGATGATGTTAGCAGGGTAGGTGTTGATGATGTTAGCAGGGTAGGTGTTGATGATGTTAGCAGGGTAGGTGTTAATGATGTTAGCAGGGGAGGTGTTGATGATGTTAGCAGGGGAGGTGTTGATGATGTTAGCAGGGGAGGTGTTGATGATGTTAGCAGGGGAGGTGTTGATGATGTTATCAGGGCAGGTATTGATGATGTTAGCAGGGCAGGTGTTGATGATTTTACTAGGCAGGTGTTGATGTTAGTAGGGTAGTTGCTGATGATAGCAGGGCAGGTGTTGATGATATTAGCAGGTCAGGTGCTGATGATGATGGTAGCGCAGATGTTGATGATGTTAGAAGGTAGGTCTTGATGATGTTAGCAGGTCAGGTGCTGATGATGTTAGCAGGGCAGCTTTTGTTGATGTTAGCAGGTCAGGTGCTGATGATGATAGCAGGGCAGGTGTTGATGATGTTAGCAGGGCAGCTGTTGATAATGTTAGCAGTGTTGATGATGTTTAGCAGTGCAGGTGTTGATGTTAACAGGAAGGTTTTGATGTTAGCAGGGCAGATGTTGATTATGTTAGCAGGGTAGGTGATTATGTTAGCAGGTCATGTGCTGATGGTGATGGTAGCGCAGGTGTTGATGATGTTAGCAGGGAAGTCTTGATGTTAGCAGGTCAGGTGCTGATGATATTAGGGCAGGTACTGATGATGATAGCAGGGCAGGTTCTGATGATGTTAGCAGGGCAGGTGTTGATGATGTTAGCAGGGCAGGTGTTGATGATGTTAGCAGGGCAGGTGTTGATTATGTTGGCAGGGCAGGTGTTGATGATGTTAGCAGGGCAGGTGCCGATGATGCTAGTAAGGTAGGTGTTAATGATGTTAGTAAGGCAGGTACTGATGATGTTAGCAGGGCAGGTGTTGATGATGTTAGCAGGGCAAGTGTTGATGATGTTAGCAGGGTAGGTGTTGATGATGTTAGCAGGGCAGGTGTTGATGATGTTAGCAGGGCAGGTGTTGATGATGTTAGCAGGGTAGGTGTTGATGATGTTAGCAGGGTAGGTGTTGATGATGTTAGCAGGGCAGGTGTTGATGACGTTAGCAGGGCAGGTGTTGGTGATGTTAGCAGGGCAGGTGTTGATGATGTTAGCAGGGCAGGTGTTGATGATGTTAGCAGGGTAGGTGTTGATGATGATAGCAGGGTAGGTGTTGATGATGTTAGCAGGGTAGGTGTTGATGATGTTAGCAGGGCAGCTGTTGATAATGTTAGCAGTGTTGATGATGTTTAGCAGTGCAGGTGTTGATGTTAACAGGAAGGTTTTGATGTTAGCAGGGCAGATGTTGATTATGTTAGCAGGGTAGGTGATTATGTTAGCAGGTCATGTGCTGATGGTGATGGTAGCGCAGGTGTTGATGATGTTAGCAGGGAAGTCTTGATGTTAGCAGGTCAGGTGCTGATGATATTAGAAGGGCAGGTACTGATGATGATAGCAGGGCAGGTTCTGATGATGTTAGCAGGGCAGGTTCTGATGATGTTAGCAGGGCAGGTGTTGATGATGTTAGCAGGGCAGGTGTTGATGATGTTAGCAAGGCTGATGATGATAGCAGGGCAGGTGCCGATGATGCTAGTAAGGTAGGTGTTAATGATGTTAGTAAGGCAGGTACTGATGATGTGTTGATGATGTTAGCAGGGCAAGTGTTGATGATGTTAGCAGGGTAGGTGTTGATGATGTTAGCAGGGCAGGTGTTGATGATGTTAGCAGGGCAGGTGTTGATGATGTTAGCAGGGTAGGTGTTGATGATGTTAGCAGGGTAGGTGTTGATGATGTTAGCAGGGTAGGTGTTGATGATGTTAGCAGGGCAGGTGTTGATGACGTTAGCAGGGCAGGTGTTGGTGATGTTAGCAGGGCAGGTGTTGATGATGTTAGCAGGGCAGGTGTTGATGATGTTAGCAGGGTAGGTGTTGATGATGTTAGCAGGGCAGGTGTTGATGATGTTAGCAGGGCAAGGGTCATATGATATTGACAGGGCAGGTATTGATGAGGTTACCAGGGGAGGTGTTGATGTTAGCAGGGTAGGTGTTGAGGATGTTAGCAAGGCAGGTGTTATTGTTAGCAGTGAAGGTGTTGATGACGTTATCAGGGCAGGTCTTGTTGATGTTAGCAGGGCATGTGTTGACGATGTTATCAGGGCATGTGTTGACGATGTTAGCATGGCAGGTGTTGATGTTAACAGGGCAGATGCTGATGATAATACCAGGGCAGGTGTTTATGTTAGCTGGGGAGGTGCTGATGATAATACCAGGGCAGATGTTGATGTTAGCAGGGCAGGTGTTGATGATGTTAGCAGGGCAGGTGCTGATGTTGTTAGATATAACCATATAAGATATAAGAATTTAGAGAGATAAAAAGTGAATAACGTAATGAATTATAAAGTGATATGATAAAGAAATATGAATAAAGTAAACCGTGTTAGTAGATGTTGCTTCGTCTCCTACCACAGAGGTGCCGACCTTGTCTTGGGTGTTCTAGATTCTAGTTTTTCAAAAAAGAAAAAAGAAAAAAGAAAAAGTACAACTGCTGATGATTACCTGCGTGTGTGTGTGTGTGTGGGTGAAGGTGACTCTCACACGCCTGTGGCTCCTCGTTCCACTGGACCCCAGCGTTCAGTGATGACGGTGAATTTTAAAGCGTCGTAGGTTATTAATTGTACTTTTTTTTTTTTCTTTAACCCTTCGGGATCCCTGCTGGGCCGAAGGATAAATCCTTAATAACCGAAACAAAGATAAGATGTTTGTGTCTTGGTCCAGTACTTTTGTAACGTGTGATGTATTATTACGTGGCAGAGGTTTGTGACAAACGTTACATCAAGAAGGGTACAGTAGTAGTAGTGTGTTGTGGTGGTTATTCTACTGCAGGTGATGACCATTGATGCAGTTGGTGGGCGTCCGCTTGACGGGGCGTACCCTCCATCCTTGGCTCGTGGGTAGGTGGGGCCCCCGGCAGTGTGTCAAGGTCAGGGGGGGCGGGCGAGGCAGCCGGGTACGGCGGCGTCCGGCACAACCACCAGGTATGGTAGGTGGCCGACGCCCGTAGCACCAGCAACACAAGAACCCTCACCCCACGGTGTTGGTTACCTGCCACCAGACAGACACATGCTCTACACCTGCTGCCTCACACGACCAGACACATGCTCTACACCTGCTGCCTCACACGACCAGACACATGCTCTACACCTGCTGCCTCACACGACCAGACACATGCTCTACACCTGCTGCCTCACCTGACCAGACACATGCTCTACGCCTGCTGCCTCTCCTGACCAGACACATGCTCTACACCTGCTGCCTCACCTGACCAGACACATGCTCTACACCTGCTGCCTCACACGACCAGACACATGCTCTACACCTGCTGCCTCTCCTGACCAGACGCATGCTCTACACCTGCTGCCTCACACGACCAGACACATGCTCTACACCTGCTGCCTCTCCTGACCAGACACATGCTCTACACCTGATGTTTCACCTGCTCAAACACATGTTCTACACCTTCTACCTTTCCGTTTTCAACACACACACACACACACACACACACACACACACACACACACACACACACACACACACACACTCCCCCCTGATGGTTGAGACAAGTAGTTCCACAGTGTGTGGCCAGTAAAGATATAAGGCAACAAGAACCCATTCCAGAGTCCAGTCCCAGGCTGGACTATACCTACGTCATGTATACTGACACTCTACTGCTCTTGTGTCATGTATACTGACACTCTACTGCTCTTGTGTCATGTATACTGACACTCTACTGCTCTTGTGTCATGTATACTGACACTCTACTGCTCTTGTGTCATGTATACTGACACTCTACTGCTCTTGTGTCATGTATACTGACACTCTACTGCTCTTGTCATGTATACTGATACTCTACTGCTCTCTTATGTCATGTGTACTGACACTACTGCTCTATTATGTCATGTATACTGACACTATACTGCTTTTTTATGTCATGTATACTGACACTACTGCTCTCTTATGTCATGTATACTGACACTATACTGCTCTTTTATGTCATATATACTGACACTACTACTCTATTATGTCATGTATACTGACACTACTGCTCTATTATGTCATGTATACTGACACTACTGCTCTCTTATGTCATTTATACTGACACTACTGCTCTATTATATCGTGTATACTGACACTATACTGCTTTATTAGTCATGTATACTGACACTATACTGCTTTATTAGTCATGTATACTGACACTATACTGCTTTATTAGTCATGTATACTGACACTGCTGCTCTATTAGTCATGTATACTAACACTATACTGCTCTTTTGTGTCATGTATACTGACACTGCTGCTTTCTTATGTCATGTATATTGACACTAGTGCTCTCTTATATCCTGTATACTGACACTATACTGCTCTTTTATGTCATGTACACTGACACTACTGCTCTCTTATGTCATGTACACTGACACTATACTGCTCTTTTGTGTCATGTATACTGACACTAGTGCTCTCTTATGTCATGTATACTGACACTACTGTTCTCTTATGTCATGTATATTGACACTAGTGCTCTTTTGTGTCATGTATACTGACACTACTGCTCTCTTATGTCATGTATACTGACACTATACTGCTCTTTTGTGTCATGTATACTGACACTACTGCTCTCTTATGTCATGTATACTGACACTACTGCTCTCTTATGTCATGTATACTGACACTACTGCTCTCTTATGTCATGTATACTGACACTACTGCTCTCTTATGTCATGTATATTGACACGTGCTCTCTTATGTCATGTATACTAACACTATACTGCTCTTTTGTGTCATGTATACTGACACTGCTGCTTTCTTATGTCATGTATATTGACACTAGTGCTCTCTCATGTCCTGTATACTGACACTATACTGCTCTTTTATGTCATGCACACTGACACTACTGCTCTCTTATGTCATGTACACTGACACTATACTGCTCTCTTATGTCATGTATACTGACACTACTGTTCTCTTATGTCATGTATATTGACACTAGTGCTCTCTTATGTCCTGTATACTGACACTATACTGCTCTTTTATGTCATGTACACTGACACTACTGCTCTCTTATGTCATGTATACTGACACTATACTGCTCTTTTGTGTCATGTATACTGACACTACTGCTCTCTTATGTCATGTATACTGACACTACTGCTCTCTTATGGTGTCTTTTGCCTTCCTTGTCCAGTCCTTTATCATTCTCCTACACAAACGATTCATAATAATAATAATAATAATAATGATAATAATAACAATAATAATAATGAATGTATTCGTTTGGGTAAGTAATTTCTGTGTCCGCGTAAGTATGTATGGAGACAAACGTGGTGTAGAGGCAGGTGAGTTAGATATTATCGTAACGTGATCAGAGATATAATCTTCATATAAAATATTGTGTAGTGAAGCCTTTGTGGCCATGGTTTATGGTAGTGGTCGAGGTTCGTGAGGCCATACTTCATGGTAATGGTGGTTGTTCGTGTGAGTAAAACAACATGTGAGCTAAACTGAACGTTAGGTTGGAGGCAGTGAGCACCAGGTGTGTCATAGGCTATGTTGGAGGCAGTGAGTACCAGGTGTGTCATAGGTTAGGTTGGAGGCAGTGAGCACCAGGTGTGTCATCTCTGAGGTTTTTCATTACCGTATGACAACACTCCAGTGTGTAACATGACAGTCCATTGGTAACATGACATTTCACTAGTGGCATGACAGTTCAGCGTGTGACATGACAGTTCAGCGTGTGACATGACAGTTCAGCGTGTGACATGACAGTTCAGCATGTAACATGACAGTTCAGTGTGTAACATGACAGTACAGTGTGTAACATGACAGTACAGTGTGTAACATGACAGTACAGTGTGTAACATGACAGTACAGTGTGTAACATGACAGTATAGTGGTAACATGACAGTTGAGTGTGTAACATGACAGTTGAGTGTGTAACATGACAGTTGAGTGGTAACATGACAGTTGAGTGGTAACATGGCAGTTGAGTGGTAACATGGCAGTTGAGTGGTAACATGGCAGTTGAGTGGTAACATGGCAGTTCAGTGGTAACATGACAGTTCAATGGTAACATGACAGTTCAATGGTAACATGACAGTTCAGTGGTAACATGACAGTTCAGTAGTAACATGACAGTTCAGTGTGTAACATGACAGTATTGTGGTAACATGACAGTTCAGTGTGTAACATGACAGTATAATGGTAACATGACAGTTCAGTGTGTAACATGACAGTATAGTGGTAACATGACAATTCAGTGTGTAACATGACAGTATAGTGGTAACATGATATTTCAGTGTGTAACATGACAGTATAGTGGTAACATGATATTTCAGTGTGTAACATGACAGTATAATGGTAACATGACTTCAGTGATAACATAACACTTCTGTGGTAACATGACAGTTCACAGTGTAATATGACAGTTCAGTGTGTAATATGACAGTATAGTGGTAACATGACTTCATTGTAACATGACAGTTCAGTGTGTGACATGACAGTTCAGTGTGTGACATGACAGTTTAGTGGTAACATGACAGTATAGTGGTAACATGACAGTTTAGTGTGTAACATGACAGTTCAGTGGTAACACGTGTAACATGTATCATATAGGAATATCCACGAGGATGAGCAGTAACAGATGACGTAGTTAGTTGATCATGACGTGATCCTGCGGGGAGTTACAGACACGTGACCTGACCACTGATGAATCGATAAGGCAGTTGTTATGATCAACCAACTGCTGTCATCCTCCACCCAGTCATGCTACCGGGTGGACCTCATCATTGTACAGGTTGTTTACCACCCTTGTATACCTGATGTACGCTACCATTGTAACAGGTGCACTCTGATTGTATTAATTTCACCTCTCCTCGCTGCACATTAACCTCACCTCTCCTCTCCTCGCTGCACATTAACCTCACCTCTCCTCTCCTCACTACACATTAACCTCTCCTCTCCTCACTACACATTAACCTCTCCTTTCCTCACTACACATTAACCTCTCCTACCTCTCCTCACTACACATTAACCTCTCCTACCTCTCCTCACTACACATTAACCTCTCCTACATCTCCTCACTACACATTAACCTCACCTCTCCTCTCCTCACTACACATTAACCTCTCCTCACTACACACTTCATGTGACGGACAACGTAGGTTAACAAGTTGTGGTTGTCACATCGTCAGGATCGCCACCATCATCCACGCCTCACAGGCTCAACTTGATGGTTGAGGTCTCGAGTCCTACTAGCTGGGGGGGAAGACCTTCCTTCAGCTGGTGTGAAATGTTCTTGATGAACTACGGAGAACAGGTTGAGGCCTAACGTGGTATGATCGGTTGTATGATTTCTTAAGCTGGCATTACGGTTGCTTCTGTATTGTGTCCTGACATGTGTCGGGCAGGAAGGCTATATACCTACTGTGTCTGGATGGTATTAGACTAATATAAAACATGTGTGAAGGTGCTTTAGATCATTTCGACAAAATGGTTCGAAAATGACTTTATCAACGACAGTGGATAAGTCTTGGGACGCTACACACGCTCACCTGTTCGTCCACTTGTAGCAACACAGGCCACAATGTGGGGTGGTGTGGCATGTGGCGACCAGGGAAATTTTCTGTTACTGACACATAATCGGTCAGGCCAACACAAACAGTTAGCACTGTGTAGCTGATTTCCCGTCCACACGTTCAGGTTTAACAGCACAGTCGTGACCAACACAGTTAAAACGGAGTGGTTTAACAGCACAGTCGTGACCAACACAGTTAAAACGGAGTGGTTTAACAGCACAGTCGTGATCAACACAGTTAAAACGGAGTGGTTTAACAGCACAGTCGTGACCAACACAGTTAAAACGGAGTGGTTTAACAGCACAGTCGTGATCAACACAGTTAAAACGGAGCGAAGAAAAGAAGCAGCTTGGCGTGTGTTGCGGGTGTAGAGCCTGAGACCAACCGACCTGTTCCCCCGAGTGCTGGCTCGGTGAAGGCACCTACACCCACCACCGTGATTCTGGCTCAGTGAAGACACCTACACCCACCACCGTGAGTCTGGCTCAGTGAAGGCACCTACACCCACCACCGTGAGTCTGGCTCAGTGAAGGCACCTACACCCACCACCGTGAGTCTGGCTCAGTGAAGGCACCTACACCCACCACCGTGAGTCTGGCTCAGTGAAGGCACCTACACCCACCACCGTGAGTCTGGCTCAGTGAAGGCACCTACACCCACCACCGTGAGTCATGACACAACACAAACTTACACAATTTACACAGACTGGGTGATGACAGTAGGGCTGGACGCGTCACATGTCGGTATCCGTCAAAGATGAGAAAGTGTTTCTCAATTCCAACTCCCCAGGACCCACACGTTTGCATTATTGACAAGAAATTAGCGAGTCACCGCTTCACTGTTTAGCTGTCAGAGGAGGCGCGGAGGGAGTGGGTGGGTTAGGGTGGGGGTGATGATGACCCAGTGCCGCCGGATCCTCGCCCCTCAAGACAAGGTTCCGGGGCTTGGCAAGTCCACCTTGACCTTGCTTAAAGAAAGTGGTCTCGTTAACCTTTAAGGTTGGAGGTGGGAGGCGGCGGCGGGGGCCAGGGTGCGCGTTATGTTGGGCTGGTGTGAACTGTGATGATATCCCTGACTGACAGCAGCTCCGCCACCACCACTCTGCCAGCAACCGAGCGTTGCTCGGTGCAGGGCAGGAGCCTCTCCTGTGTACCTCACCTTGGCCCGTATCGAGTCGAGAAGAGGGTTTGAAAATGAATCATATTTTCATTTACTTCTCCTCCGAACATAACGACTTTCCTAACTCTCTCCAGTAGGTTCGAGCATGACATGGAGGTCTGTTTGGTGGTGTCTGGCAGCTCTGACCATCAGAACTAAGATTGAGGTTAATTTTCCGACGATGTGTAATATGTGGTCCAAGTCATGTTAGTCCGAAGGACATCCACTACACAATGACCTTTGAAGATAACTAGACTCGCATGTTGATGTGTGCAGCGGTTGATGTTTACCCGAGACGTTGCTCAGACCTCTTAATGGACCTGACCTGACCTTTCTCTCATCCCATGGTAGTGACCTCTAAGTCAGCCTTGTGTACCCGAGTACACTTCAAGGCAACTGAACATAGTGGTGTAAGGCGGTGAAGGCTGCAGTGCCCACGCTTCAGCCTCCACACTCATCCTCTCACCAGAGATTCCACAAAATTATCTTCTGGATGCTAACAACAGGGAGGATAAACAGGTCTCTCCAAATGAGTAGCATTTATTTTTTTTTTTTACGAAGTGAAATATTTTGTTTACCAGTAGCACAGGCAGTCGATAGGGTCCTGTGTCTCCGTTATTGGTAATATTGTGCGTTTGGTCTGTACTGACAACGGCCTCCACCAGCCAAGTGCACACTCGTCTCACACGACTCATCAGTGAAAGTGTGTCTATTGCTTGACATGGGAGACGTCAGTAGTGCCATAAGCTGGTTCACATGGGAGACTTGCATGATGTCATTGGGTGGTTGACGGTGGAGGCTTGCCTAGTGCCATAAGCTGGTTTACGGGGACTTGTTTAGTGCCATGAATTAGTTGACACGGGGGACTTGCATGTTGTCATAAGGTGTTTCGTCTACTTGTTGCCTTTAACACCGTCCACATTTACATAGATGGAGTGGGTTGGTGCATACAATCTCTCAGATGGCTCATACATCCTCAAATTATCTTCAGTGTGATGAGGTGAAACGTAGCATTAACATAGACTTTGCAGCGAATGTTTACATAGACTTCGTCATAAATGTAGGTATAAGCCTAGATACGACTGTAAACTTGGATCTCGACATGAATGTAAACATGGACCTTGGCACGACTGGAGTGGATGGCAAGTAACTTATTGAAAAGGGCAGTCAAGGGCTTAACTTTCATATTTTTCGCTTCTTTCATTGTCCTCTGATAAAACATATTAGGGCCTGCCATTTTATGTATATATTCATTGTGTTTATTGCTGATAGTATGTCCAGTTTTTATGTCAGTTGGTTGAAGAACGTTATCTCTCTTATCAATGAAACTGGATTCGGTACATGGGTTGTGTGTTCGATCGTAAATACAGATGCAAAAAATACATGAAAGATTATTTTGCCATGACTTCGTTGTCTTGAACCAGGTTACTGGTTTAATTGACCAGTTGACTAGGTAATGAGTCTCCTGCTTCAAACATAGCTGCAAAACTCCTTACTGTGCCTTGCTATTTTCAGCAATATACGCTTCATTCTGACGTTTACTTGTCATATAATTCTCTTACTTTACGCAAATTTGCATAAATTACTCTATCATTATGGTAATTGGTGTCTTTGAGTTTCTTATGAGCCACTTTTTGAGACAACAGACTCATTTTTATTCCATCGAACCACGACCTTGGCTTCATTGTAGAAATAGACCGTCTGTAGCGCACTGCCACGTATGTTGTTGCCTCTGGTACTCTGAAGATTTTGCTGAGGTTTTTCCTACAGTCATTTTCTTACGAAGTTCTGTCATTTCTACAAAATGAAAGTGTTCTCAAAGGCTTAAAACATTTTTATATAGTGCTACTGTTTAAAGGCAAGGTTACAAAAGTGATAGTTCGAATTATAGAGGCATGTATAAGTGATGAGTGCATCTGGTAAGATGTATGGGAGAAGGGTGATTGAGAGGGTGATGATGTGCGCAGAGCATCAAGTTGAAGAGAAATGTGGTTTCAGGAGTGTTAGAGAATGTGTGGATCAGGTGTTCCTTTTGAAGAATGTGCATGAAAAGGAGAGAGAGAGAGAGAGAGAGAGAGAGAGAGAGAGAGAGAGAGAGAGAGAGAGAGAGAGAGAGCTTATTTGTGTGTGGTATTTATGGTTCTGGAGAGAACTTACAATAAGGATACAAATGTATGATTTGGAAGAAGGTGCGACAGGCAGTGAGGATTTCTGTCAAAAGAGTAAGGCGTATGTGCGAGTAGGTAGGAAGAGTAGGAGGATAAGTGATTCCAGATGAAGGTGGGACGGAAGCATGGGTGTTTGGTGTCACCATGGCTGTTTGATCTGTATATAGACAGGATGGTGAAGGAAGTAAATGAGAGGGTACTGAAAAGAAGAGCGAGATATGCAGGCTGCTGGGAGTGGAGGAGCTTGGGAGTTTGCTGATGACATTTGTGGTGGCGACAGATTCAAGTGAGAAACCACAGAAACGGGTGTCTGGATGTGAGATATTGTGTTCAAGGAAAATAAAAGTAAGTAATAAAAGCAAGGTTTTGAAGTACAAGAGGGCGGAGACACAAATTAGTTGAAGTTTGAGTGTGAAGTGGAGGAAGTGGAGTTTTTCATATACCCGGGTGTGGGTATATCAGTGGATGGAACCATAAAAGCTAGGGTTAGCCATAGGGTGCGTAGGCGGGATATGGTGCTTGGTTTAGTTTTCCCAACGTTGTTGTATGAATATGAGACATTGGCCCAAGTTCAAAACATACTGATGGAGGAGGAAGTGTTGGAAATGAAAGGTAAGAGAGAGGTAAGGCAGTAAGAACAGAGTAGTTAAGAGGGCTGAAGAGGATGCACTAAAATAGTTTGGACTGATGGAGAGAATAAGTAAAGAGAGGCTGAAGAAGTTGGTATATATGTCAGAAGTGGAAGGAGCAAGCAGAAAGGGAGACCGAATTGGAGATGGAAGGACAGGGTGTACGCTGTATAAGGAGTCGGGTCCTAAACATGCAATAGGGTGTGAGGCATGCACGGGAAAGAGTGAGCTGGAGCGATTCGGTCTACAATGAATGACATTTTGTCAGTAGGCTGAACCATGGTATATGAAGCAGTGAGTTGAACCACAGACGGGTGTGTGATTTAATAGATATCACAGGAGTGTCTTGTGTCGTTTTAGAGTGAAACCTTCCCATTGTGTTGGCAGGTTACGCTCGGTCGACGCTCACCAGCCAGGTGATGCGACATCTCGGTGACGGTCACAGAAGACGTGGTCCGAGATGGGTAACTTTTAAGCCGATCGTGGCGTAACAGTCTTAGTCACTGGTTATCATTGATTTGACCCGGGTTCGATCCCTGAGTGCGCAGTAATATACGATTTACGCCCAAGGCTGCTCTACTTATTGTTGCAGGGATATGTAGACTACTTTGGAGTAAAAGTTGTTTGACGAGACTAATCCCAATGGTACAGTCTCGCCAATCGTGATGTAACCTCAAGCAGCCGTAGTACGGCAAATTGCAGGTGGAAAGATGGAGTGAAAAAGATTTTGTGTAATCGGGGCCTGAACATGCAGGAGGGTGAAAGGAGGGCAAGGAATAGAGTGAATTGGAGCGATGTGGTATACCGGGGTTGACGTGCTGTCAGTGGATTGAATCAGGGCATGTGAAGCGTCTGGGGTAAACCATGGAAAGCTGTGTAGGTATGTATATTTGGGTGTGTGGACGTATGTATATACATGTGTATGGGGGTGGGTTGGGCCATTTCTTTCGTCTGTTTCCTTGCGCTACCTTGCAAACGCGGGAGACAGCGACAAAGAAAAAAAAAAAAAAGAAATATATATATATATATATATATATATATATATATATATATATATATATATATATATATATATATATATATCTTTCTTTCGTACTATTCGCCATTTCCCGCGTTAGCGAGGTAGCGTTAAGAACAGAGGACTGGGCCTTTGAGGGAATATCCTCACCTGGCCCCCTTCTCTGTTCCTTCTTTTGGAAAATTGAAAAAAACGGGAGGGGAGGATTTCCAGCCACCCGCTCCCTCCCCTTTTAGTGGCCTTTTACGACACGTAGGGAATACGTGGGAAGTATTCTTCCTCCCCTATCCCCAGGGATATATATATATATATATATATATATATATATATATATATATATATATATATATATATATATATTATTATTATTATTATTATTATTATTATTATTATTAGTGAAAGAGAAGAGAGAGGCATTTGGACGATTTTTGCAGGGAAATAATGCAAATGACGAGGAAATGTATAAACGAAAAAGGCAGGAGGTCAAGAGAAAGATGCAAGAGGTGAAAAAGAGGGCAAATGAGAGTTGGGGTGAGAGAGGATCATTGAATTTTAAGGAGAATTAAAAAGATGTTTTGGAAGGAGATAAATAAAGTGCGTAAGACAAGGGAACAAATGGGAACATCAGTGAAGGGGGCTAATGGGGAGGTGATAACAAGTAGTGGTGATGGGAGAAGGAGATGGAGTGAGTATTTTGCAGGATTGTTGAATGTGTTTGATGATAGAGTGGCAGATATAGGGTGTTTTGGTCGAGGTGGTGTACAAATTGAGAGGGTTAGGGAGAATGATTTGGTAAACAGAGAAGAGGTAGTAAAAGCTTTGCGGAAGATGAAAGCCGGCAAGTGGGTGACTGTATTGTTGACTGATTGGTAAGGTTATTTAATTTATGTATGTATGACTTGGTGAGGTGCCTGAGGACTGGCGGAATGCTTGCATAGTGCCATTTTACAAAGGCAAAGGGGATAAAAGTGAGTGCTCAAATTACAGAGGTATAAGTTTGTTGAGTATTCCTGGGAAATTATGTGGAAGGGTATTGATTCAGAGGGTGAAGGCATGTACAGAGCATCAGATTGGGGAAGAGCAGTGTGGTTTCAGAAGTGGTAGAGGATGTGTGGATCAGGTGTTTGCTTTGAAGAATGTATGTGAGAAATACTTAGAAAAGCAAATGGAATTGTATGTAGCATTTATGGATCTGGAGAAGGCATATGACAGAGTTGATAGAGATGCTCTGTGGAAGGTATTAAGAATATATGGTGTGGGAGGCAAGTTGCTAGAAGCAGTGAAAAGTTTTCATCGAGGATGTAAGGCATTTATACGTGTAGAAAGGGAGGAAAGTGATTGGTTCTCAGTAAATGTTGGTTTGCGGCAGGGGTGCGTGATGTCTCAAGGGTTGTTTAATTTGTTTATGGATGGGGTTGTTCGGGAGGTGAATGCAAGAGTTTTGGAAAGAGGGGCAAGTATGCAGTCTGTTGTGGATGAGTGAGCTTGGGAAGCGAGTCAGTTGTTCGCTGATGATACAGAGCTGGTGGCTGATTCGGGTGGGAGACTCCAGAAGCTGGTGACTGAGTTTGGTGAAGTGATTGAAAGAAGAAAGCTGAGAGTGAATGTGAATAAGAGCAAGGTTATTAGGTACAGTAGGGTTGAAGGACAAGTCAACCGGGAGGTAAGTTTGAGTGGAGAAAAACTGGAGGAAGTGAAGTGTTTTAGATATCTGGGATGGACTTGGCAGCAGATGGAACCATGGAAGCGGAAGTGAATCGTAGGGTGGGGGAGGGGGCGAAGATTCTGGAAGCCTTGAGGAATGTGTGGAAGTCGACAACATTGTCTCGGAAAGCAAAGATGGGTATGTTTGAAGGAATAGTGGTTCCAACAATGTTGTATGGTTGCGAGGCTTGGGCTATGGATAGAGTTGTGCGGAGGAGGGTGGATGTGCTGGAAATGAGATGTTTGAGGACAATATGTGGTGTGAGGTGGTTTGATCGAGTAAGTAATGTAAGGGTAAGAGAGATGTGTGGTAATAAAAAGAGTGTGGTTGAGAGAGCAGAGGAGGTGTGTTTTGAAATGGTTTGGTCACATGGAGAGAATGAGTGAGGAAAGATTGACCAAGAGGATATATGTGTCAAAGGTGGAGGGAACGAGGAGAAGTGGGAGACCAAATTGGAGGTGGAAAGATGGAGTGAAAAAGATTTTGAGTGATCGGGGCCTGAACATGCAGAAGGGTGAAAGGCGTGCAAGGAATAAAGTGAATTGGAACGATGTGATATACCGGGGTTGACGTGATGTCAATGGATTGAACCAGGGCATGTGAAGCGTCTGGGGTAAACCATGGAAAGTTGTGTGGGGTCTGGATGTGGAAAGGGAGCTGTGGTTTCGATTCATTATTACATGAGTATTTATGACTCACCATGAGTCATACATACATTGAATAACCTTACCAAACAGTCAACAATACAGTCATCCCCTTTTTTAATAAATCCCACTGCGATACCATCCAACCCGCTGCCTTGCCGGCTTTCATCTTCCGCAAAGCTTTTACTACCTCTTCTCTGTTTACCAAATCATTCTCCCTAACCCTCTCACTTTGCACACCACCTCGACCAAAACACCCTATATCTGCCACTCTGTCATCAAACACATTCAGCAAACCTTCAAAATACTTTCTCCATCTCCTTCTTACATCACCACTACTTGTTATCAACTCCCCATTATCCCCCTTCACTGATGTTTCCATTTGTTCCCTTGTCTTACGCACTTTATTTACCTCCATCCAAAACATCTTTTTATTCTCCCTAAAATTTAATGATACTTTCTCACCCCAACTCTTATTTGCCCTCTTTTTCACCTCTTGCACCTTTCTCTTGACCTCCTGCTTCTTTCTTTTATACATATCCCACTCATTTGCATTTTTTGCTTGCAAAAATCGTCCAAATGCCTCTCTCTTCTCTTTCACTAATAATCTTACTTCTTCATCCCACCGCTCACTACCCTTTCTAATCTGCTATATTCCAACGCTTCTCATGCCACAAGCATCTTTTGCCCAAGCCATCATTGCTTCCGTGAATACATCCCATTCCTCCCCCACTCCCCTTACGTATTTTGTTTTCACCTTCTTCCATTCTGTACTTAGTCTCTCCTGGTACTTCCTCACTCAAGTCTCCTTCCCACGCTCACTTACTTTCACCACTCTATTCACCCCAACATTCTCTCTTCTTTTCTGAAAACCCCTACAAATCTTCACTTTCGCCTCCACAAGATAATGATCAGACATCCCTCCAGTTGCACCTCTTAGCACATTAACATCCAAAAGTCTCTCTTTCGCGCGCCTATCAATTAACACGTAATCCAATAACGATCTCTGGCCATCTCTCCTACTTGCATACGTATACTTATGTATATCTCTCTTTTTAAACCAGGTATTCCCAATCACCAGTCATTTTTCAGCACATAAATCTACAAGCTCTTCACCATTTCTATTTGCAACGCTGAACACCCCATGTACACCAATTATCCCTCAACTGCCACGTTACTCACCTTTGCATTCAAATCACCCATCACTAAAACCCGGCCTCGTGCATCAAAACTACTAACACACTCACTCAGCTGCTCCCAAAACACTTGCCTCTCATGATCTTTCTTCTCATGCCCAGGTACATATGCACCAATAATCACCCATCTTTCTCCATCCACTTTCAGTTTTACCCATATCAATATATAGTTTACTTTCTTACACTCTATCACATACTCCCACCACTCCTGTTTCAGGAGTAGTGCTACTCCTTCCCTTTCTCTCGTCCTCTCACTAACCCCTGACTTTACTACCAAGACATTCCCAAACCACTCTTCCCTTTACCCTTGAGCTTCGTTTCACTCAGGTCCAAAACATCCAGGTTCCTTTCCTCAAACATACTACCTATCTCTCCTTTTTTCTCATCTTGGTTACATCCACACACATTTAGACACCCCTATCTGAGCCTTCGAGGAGGATGAGCACTCCTCGCGTGACTTCTTCTGTTTCCCATTTTAGAAAGTTAAAATGCAAGGAGGGGAGGGTTTCTAGCCTCCCGCTCCCGTCCCCTTTAGTGGCCTTTTACGACACTTGAGGAATGCGTGGGAAGTATTCTTTCTCCCCTATCCCCAGGGATATATATATATATATATATATATATATATATATATATATATATATATATATATATATATATATATATATACAGAGAGAGAGAGAGAGAGAGAGAGAGAGAGAGAGAGAGAGAGAGAGAGAGAGAGAGAGAGATGCTCTGTGGAAGGTATTAAGAATATATGGTGTGAGAGGCAAGTTGTTAGAAGCAGTGAAAAGTTTTTATCGAGGATATAAGGCTTGTGTACGTGTAGGAAGAGAGGAAAGTGATTGGTTCTCGGTGAATGTAGGTTGCGGCAGGGGTGTGTGATGTCTCCATGGTTGTTTAATTTGTTTATGGATGGGGTTGTTAGGGAGGTGAATGCAAGAGTTTTGGAAAGAGGGGTAAGTATGAAGTCTGTTGGGGATGAGAGAGCTTGGGAAGTGAGTCAGTTGTCGTTCGCTGATGATACAGCGCTGGTGGCTGATTCATGTGAGAAACTGCAGAAGCTGGTGACTGAGTTTGGTAAAGTGTGTGAAAGAAGAAAGTTGAGTAAATGTGAATAAGAGCAAGGTTATTAGGTACAGTAGGGTTGAGGGTCAAGTCAATTGGGAGGTAATTTTGAATGGAGAAAAACTGGAGGAATTAAAGTGTTTTAGGTATCTGGGAGTGGATCTGGCAGCGGATGGAACCATGGAAGCGGAAGTGGATCATAGGGTGGGGGAGGGGGCGAAAATTCTGGGAGCCTTGAAGAATGTATGGAAGTCGAGAACATTATCTCGGCAAGCAAAAATGGGTATGTTTGAAGGAATAGTGGTTCCAACAATGTTGTATGGTTGCGAGGCGTGGGCTATGGATAGAGTTGTGCGCAGGAGGATGGATGTGCTGGAAATGAGATGTTTGAGGACAATGTGTGGTGTGAGGTAGTTTGATCGAGTAAGTAACGTAAGGGTAAGAGAGATGTGTGGAAATAAAAAGAGCGTGGTTGAGAGAGCAGAAGAGGGTGTTTTGAAATGGTTCGGGCACATGGAGAGAATGAGTGAGGAAAGATTGACCAAGAGAATATATGTGTCGGAGGTGGAGGGAACGAGGAGAAGAGGGAGACCAAATTGGAGGTGGAAAGATGGAGTGAAAAAGATTTTGTGTGATCGGGGCCTGAACATGCAGGAGGGTGAAAGGAGGGCAAGGAATAGAGTGAATTGGAGCGATGTGGTATACCGGGGTTGACGTGCTGTCAGTGGATTGAATCAAGGCATGTGAAGCGACTGGGGTAAACCATGGAAAGCTGTGTAGGTATGTATATTTGCGTGTGTGGACGTATGTATATACATGTGTATGGGGGTGGGTTGGGCCATTTCTTTCGTCTGTTTCCTTGCGCTACCTCGCAAACGCGGGAGACAGCGACACAAAAAAAAAAAAAAAAAAAAAAAAAAAAAAATATATATATATATATATATATATATATATATATATATATATATATATATATATATATATATATATATATATATCTTGTCCGCTGCTTCCTGCGTTAGCGAGGAAGCGCCAGGAACAGATCAAGAATCTCTCGAGCGCTCACATCCCTGGCTGTCATGTGTAATACACCACAGCTCCCTTTCCACAACCAGGCACCACAGACCTCTCTCTAGGTTTCTCCGTCTGCTTCATCGTTCCGCTTCAGCCCCTTGACGGCTTGTCGCCCGCTGTATACCACATTGCTCCAGTTCACTCTATCTTGTGCACGCCTTTCACTCTCCCGCGTATTCAGAGCCCGAGCACTCACAACCTCATTCACTTCATCCTTCCATCTCCTTTTCGGTCTTCTGATTCTTTTTGTCCCCTCCACTTCTTACCCTTGTATCCTCTCTATCAACTTATTCTTACTCATTCTTTTCATATATGCAGACCAATCCGTCGTCGACTCTCTCAACCACACTCTTTCTTATTACCATTCACTCTCTTACCCTTTCATTTTCCAATGGATCAACCTTCCTCATACCACTTTTTGCCCTCAGCCAGTTAATTTCCAACACATTCACAATCTCGTCTGTAGCCCATGCCTTGCATCCAAAAATCACCGTTGATACTACTGTACCTTCAGACATGCGTATATTCTCCCTCACGGATAGTGACCTTTCTCGCCACACATTCCCTGATTCTCTCAGGACCCTGTGACTTACCTCAGCTCCCATGGTTTCATTCGTGGCCATATCCACTCGCAGGTATCTAAAACACTTTTGTTACCCTAAATTTTGTCTATTTAAACTCACACCCGTACTAATATCTCTCTTTTTGCACTGCTGAACCTAATAGCCTTGCTTTAGTCACATTTACTCTCACTTTTCTCCGTAACTCAGACACAAACTTCTGCTGTCTCACTGGAATCCGCCACCAGCGCCCCTGTCATCACCAAAGATCCCCAACAGACTGGATGCCCGCCCCTCTCTGGTATGTGCCTCCCACCACCCTATCCATAAGTAGATTAAACAGACATGGTGACATCACACACCCGTGCCGTGTGTGTGTGTGTGTAAAGATTTGCCAAGACTAAGCTTGGCACGGGTTCTTGTTAGTGACAACCTGTCATCGGAGAGTGCCATTATTGGCGCAGCTCGGCTGTGTGTACACTCAGTTCATGTCTGTGTTAACCGTATCCACGAGCCAGACGACCACAATAACTCTGTGGGAAGCTGACAGCTCTGATCATATACGCTGGACTGGTCCAGGATACGTCGCAAGCGTTCATGAATGAAGCGCGAACCACACACTCGTGTACAAATTCCCCCTGAGGAAAGAGGATGTATTTTCTACCGATTTAAAAAAAAGAAAGTAGTTAGGATTTTCGTAGAGTGGGAGAGCAAGAGGCGTCACTGCCCGCTTGTGCAGGTCTGGAGGAGGAAAACTGGTGTTCGAATATTGATCTGACACATCAAGGATGATGAGCGGCCCGACCCATGACTTGACCGTCACAGCCACCCACCCGATGATGGTTGGTACCTACACGACCTTGATGAGTACAGACCTTGCTGGGTACAGTACCTGAAGGGTATATTCCTTGCCAGGTACATTTCTTGCCGGGTACAGCCCTTTTTGGGTACATTTCTTGCCCGGTACATACTAACAGTGAAGTAAAGTTTGGTACTTGTGTCTACCCAAAAATCACTTCTGAGGTAAATTTCAGCATTTCATGTACTGCTGGTCAAAACGAGTCACTAGAAATAACAGATTTTAGACTTGAAAACTTGAAAATTTCGATGATTTTTCGCACTGCCTTAAATAGGCCAATCTGTGATGATTCTGTTAATGAAAATGATTTGGACGTAGCTTGGAGAATCTTGAGTAAGGCTTTCAAAGCAGTGGTGGGAACACCTGTGCCAGTGTGTAGTACGTGAACTTCTTCCAAAGAGAGGTCGGAGTGATGAGTGATGACATGAGGAAGTGCCTCTCGTCCAAGACAGTAGCACATGAAAAATTCATTGTCGAAAAACCACTTTGAAAATGATGTAAATTTATGTAAATTTGCTGAGGGAAACTAAGGGGACTTATGCGCCAGAGTAAACGTCAGCAGGAAGTGTATATTGCCGAAAATAAAAGGCGATCTTAAAAAGCTTTATTATGTTTAAAAGGAAGATTCATTAGCCAATCATTTGGTCTACTGATCAGGGACAATGATGACTTGGTTCGAGACAAAGAAGTTTTGAAAAGGATTTTAAATGAATATTTGTATTTGCATTTCCAGTTGAAGATACAACTCGCGTCCTGGATCCAGTTTCCATTGATATGTGAAGCAAAAGTTTGGCAACACTGATGTAGGAGATGGAGACATTAACACCGCCAAATTGAATATGAATAAATACATCTGCAAACCTACACAAGTTTTGTCCCAGGACAACGAAAGAGGCGAATAATGGGGCTGTTCAGCTCTTGACTGCCCTTTTCTGTAAGTCACTTGCTACGAGTTCATCAAGTCACTTGCCAGAGGAATAGATGTTTGTCACCAGTATTCAAGAAATTGATACATCACTGACCAGAAATTATCATCCAATTAAGCCAACCTTCTGATTCTGTCGACCCCATCACAGACGTCTTGATCATTCACCCCGATCACATACCCGGTAAATAATGATTATATATATATATATATATATATATATATATATATATATATATATATATATATATATATATATATGAATTAGCACAATTAGATACCTTTTAATTGAAGAAGTTGACGTCCTTAATGAGATGGATGGGCTTAATGGTAATAATCATTAGGTCACAGTTTTCTATCTTATTACATGAAGAACACAACTTGATCTGCCTTTCCTTCATCATACGTACGATCTATTATTCCAATTTTTTTAAAGTTAAAATTAGTTTTGACCACTATGATAATATCGACCCCCTGGCTCTCCCTAGATATTTATCGACCCCTTGTGCAGTTCCGCAGATCCCCGGGGGATATATATCGACCACTTTGGGATCCACTAAATTAGATTAACTTCTTAAGCTGGTAGATTTAAAGACACCATCATTTATGATAAGTGTAAACGACACAGAGGAGGAGCGTCACTTGATAAACGATTGTGTTGTCGAGGAGATCGCTAACGTTTGACAAATCGACTTGATTTCTTTTGTGATAATGTATGCGTCGAAGGTAGAGTAGATGACGTCATAAATTTAGATGTTTATAAAGCGTTTGTTGAAGTTCCACACCAGAGGTTGGTAAGTCGCCAGATGTGAGGTGAGGTTGTCCTTCGCTGGTGAGGGAATTGGCTGATGACTGTCCGGACGTAAACAAAGATGAATGATTAATGACCAGTGAGACGTAACAGGTGGTGTTCCACAAGGATCAGTCTTGGCACCGGTTCTCTGTCTGGTATACATGGCTGATAATGATAACACGCTGCATTGTAAGATAAGGAAACTCGCGGACGATAATCTGGGAAGTGGAAATGTATTACGACTGGAACGTCTGCAGCTTCTAGCTTGTATATGCAAACTCATGGACTGGGTTCACAGGTGCCACATGAATTTCAATATTGCTAATTGCAAAACTTTTATTTATTGGAAGTATGAATGAAAAAATGTTAAACAGGTAAATGAAGAAAAAATGAAACTTGGATGTAATAATCTCTGGTGACGTAAAGCCAAATAAACAACGAAAAAAGCGAACAAAATTCTTGGATTTATATGGAGGGCTCGTGTGGACCTTCCATGTGATCCAACTATCAGGTACATGCTGATATATATATATATATATATATATATATATATATATATATATATATATATATATATATAATCATGATTAACTCATTGGGAAATAATTACAACAAATGGTTAATGAAAAATTAATGGGATGTGTGTGTGTGTGTGTCTTACACAGAGACGTGTTGCTACACCGAATATAGAGGCAGGTATATGATGAAACCGACACGTCAAACAAGTTGACGCTAGACTAAAATCGGTCAAATGACATTTTGATGATATGTTGGACGAAGGACGTTAGAATCAAGAGAGCGTTGACTCTGACCTCAATTCTCGCTCAGTTGAGGTACATCGCCGACAGAGGCGCCGTATCCACAACTTGTCTAACTGGCCTTACGCTGCTCCTGGGCCTGATGTCGGCGGTGTCCCCAGGTGCTACTCTCACTTTCACAGGCTGGGCGACGAGTTTACCTCATGTGTGGAGCTGGTCAGGTACTGCGGCCCCGGCTCCACCATGATAGTCCCGAGACGGGAGGTGGAACTCCTTCGTTCGGCTCAAGATTCTGGTAGAAAAATGACGCCGAAGAGTTGCATTCGTGTGTGGGTTTCATCCTCTGCCTCCCACTACGGCCAGAAAGATTACCACACGTACGTACGTGTCACTCATCATGGATGGCCAGTACCTACCGTGGCCGGGGAGTTACTCGTCTTATGATACCCTTTACCGCTCGACCCGGCATGCAGGAACGTAAACAAATAACGACAAGCTGACACGTTGACCTTGTCATCCGGGACAGCAGGTACACCACTGCACGAAGGACCTTCGGGTATTCATATACAATGTCTTGACAGGTCGCCGCCAAGTGTGTCGCACTTAACATCTTCACAACACGAGCCAGTACGAGACTTCCTGTACTATACAAGCACAGATGACCACACTGCAGTTGGATGTAAGACCCTCGTACCGCTTACTGGACCCACATCCCCAACAGACCACTGCCCTTACCTGAAGTCTTCATACCCTTGACGTTCTACAATTACACCAGGATATTTAGTGTTGCACGTTCGTCTTGGTGTCTGGTTGTCCCCGTCTCTCAATGCTTCCTCTCCAGTCATTCCTTTACGTTCCTCTGGTGTGTTCAACACTTTTAATCTATACTTATCAACAGCAAGGATTCGAACTCCGTATTATTTGCTTGAAAGCCAGGTGCAGTAACCACCAGGCTATATTGCCTGTGACAGAGAAATGACTTCGAGTACTAGTAATCGATACCCTTCGTCTGGCGTCCATGAGCAACGGGTTCTAGATCGGTAATATCCCGTCAGGCTCACAGTAATCCAATAGCCATTTTCCTATTGTGGGGCAACATCGCCTAGTCGTAAACGTACCCTCCTCCCAAGCAAATTATAGGGATTCGAACCCCACTTTCAGTGAAAATGCACGCTCATTGCGATATATATATATATATATATATATATATATATATATATATATATATATATATATATATATGGATGATGTTGCAATGGAATTTATTAAAAAAGGGGGTGACTGTATTGTTGACAGGTTGGTATGGTTATTTAATGTATGTATGATTCATGGTATGATTCATGTATGGTGATTCAGGGTTGAGGGTCAAGTCAATTGGGAGGTGAGTTTGAATGGAGAAAAACTGGAGGAAGTGAAGTGTTTTAGATATCTGGGAGTGGATCTGTCAGCGGATGGAACCATGGAAGCGGAAGTGGATCATAGGGTGGGGGAGGGGGCGAAAATTTTGGGAGCCTTGAAAAATGTGTGGAAGTCGAGAACATTATCTCGGAAAGCAAAAATGGGTATGTTTGAAGGAATAGTGGTTCCAACAATGTTGTATGGTTGCGAGGCGTGGGCTATGGATAGAGTTGTGCGCAGGAGGATGGATGTGCTGGAAATGAGATGTTTGAGGACAATGTGTGGTGTGAGGTGGTTTGATCGAGTAAGTAACGTAAGGGTAAGAGAGATGTGTGGAAATAAAAAGAGCGTGGTTGAGAGAGCAGAAGAGGGTGTTTTGAAATGGTTTGGGCACATGGAGAGAATGAGTGAGGAAAGATTGACCAAGAGGATATATGTGTCGGAGGTGGAGGGAACGAGGAGAAGAGGGAGACCAAATTGGAGGTGGAATGATGGAGTGAAAAAGATTTTGTGTGATCGGGGCCTGAACATGCAGGAGGGTGAAAGGAGGGCAAGGAATAGAGTGAATTGGAGCGATGTGGTATACAGGGTTTGACGTGCTGTCAGTGGATTGAATCAAGGCATGTGAAGCGTCTGGGGTAAACCATGGAAAGCTGTGTAGGTATGTATATTTGCGTGTGTGGACGTGTGTATGTACATGTGTATGGGGGGGGGGGGGGGTTTGGGCCATTTCTTTCGTCTGTTTCTTTGCGCTACCTCGCAAACGCGGGAGACAGCGACAAAGTATAAAAAAAAAAAAAAAAAAAAAAAAAATGATTCATGGTGAGGTGCCTGAGGATTGGCGGAATACTAGCGTAGTGCCATTGTACAAAGGCAAAGGGGATAAGAGTGAGTGCTCAAATTAATTACAAATGTATAACTTTGTTGAGTATTCCTGGGAAATTATATAGGAGGGTATTGATTGAGAGGGTGAAGGCATGTACAGAGCATCAGATCGGGGAAGAGCAGTGTGGCTTCAGAAGTGGTAGAGGATGTGTGGATCAGGTGTTTGCTTTGAAGAATGTATGTGAGAAATACTTAGAAAAGCAAATGGATTTGTATGTAGCATTTATGGATCTGGAGAAGGCATATGATAGAGTTGATAGAGATGCTCTGTGGAAGGTATTAAGAAAATATGGCGTAGGAGCCAAGTTGTTAGAAGCAGTGAAAAGTTTTTATCGAGGATGTAAGGCATGTGTACGTGTAGGAAGAGAGGAAAGTGATTGGTTCTCAGTGAATGTAGGTTTGCGGCAGGGGTGTATGATGTCTCCATGGTTGTTTAATTTGTATATGGATGGGGTTGTTAGGGAGGTGAATGCAAGAGTTTTGGAAAGGGGCCAAGTATGCAGTCTGTTGTGGATGAGAGAGTTTGGGAAGTGAGTCAGTTGTTGTTCGCTGATGATACAGCGCTGGTGGCTGATTCATGTGAGAAACTGCAGAAGCTGGTGACTGAGTTTAGTAAAGTGTGTGAAAGAAGAAAGTTAAGAGTAAATGTGAATAAGAGCAAGGTTATTAGGTACAGTAGGTTGAGGGTCAAGTCATTTGGTAGGTAAGTTTGAATGGAGAAAAACAGGAACAAGTGAAGTGTTAGATATCTGGGAGTGGATTTGGCAGCGGATGGAACCATGGAAGCGGAAGTGAGTCATAGGGTGGGGGAGGGGGGCAAAAATTCTGGGAGCGTTGAAGAATGTGTGGAAGTCGAGAACATTATCTCGGAAAGCAAAAATGGGTATGTTTGAAGGAATAGTGGTTCCAACAATGTTGTATGGTTGCGAGGCGTGGGCTATGGATAGAGTTGTGCGCAGGAGGGTGGATGTGCTGGAAATGAGATGTTTGAGGACAGTGTGAGGTGGTTTGATCGAGTAAATAATGTAAGGGTAAGAGAGATGTGTGGTTATAAAAAGAGTGTGGTTGAGAGAGCAGAAGAGGGTGTTTTGAAATGGTTTGGTCACATGGAGAGAATGAGTGAGGAGAGATTGACCAAGAGGATATATGTGTCAGAGGTGGAGGGAACGAGGAGAAGTGGGAGACCAAATTGGAGGTGGTAAGATGGAGTGTAAAAGATTTTGAGTGATCGTGGCCTGAACATGCAGGAGGGTGACAGGCGTGCAAGGAATAGAGTGAATTGGAACGATGTGGTATACCGGGGTCGACGTGCTGTTAATGGATTGAACCAGGGCATGTGAAGCGTCATGGGTAAACCATGGAAAGTTGTGTGGGGCCTGGATGTGGAAAGGGAGCTGTGGTTTCGGTGCATTATTACATGACAGCTAGAGACTGAGTGTGAACGAATGTGGCCTTTGTTGTCTTTTCCTAGCGCTACCTCGCGCACATGCGGGGGGAGGGGGTTGTTATTTCATGTGTGGCGGGGTGGCGATGGGAATGAATAAAGGCAGATAGTGTGAATTATGTACATGTGTATATATGTATATGTCTGTGTGTGTATATATATGTATACGTTGAGATGTATAGGTATGTATATTTGCCTGTGTGGACGTGTATGCATATACATGTGTATGTGGGTGGGTTGGGCCATACTTTCGTCTGTTTCCTAGCGCTACCTCGCTAACGCGGGAGACAGCAACAAAGCAAATAAAATATATATATATATATATATATATATATATATATATATATATATATATATATATATATAAATTTTTATTTGCTTTGTCGCTGTCTCCCGCGTTAGCGAGGTAGCGCAAGGAAACAGACAAAAGAATGGCCCAACCCACCCACATACACATGTATATGCATACACGTCCACACAGGCAAATATACATACCTATACATCTCAACGTATACATATATATACACACACAGACATATACATATATACACATGTACATAATTCACACTATCTGCCTTTATTCATTCCCATCGCCACCCCGCCACACATGAAATAACAACCCCCTCCCCCCGCATGTGCGCGAGGTAGCGCTAGGAAAAGACAACAAAAGCCACATTCGTTCACACTCAGTCTCTAGCTGTCATGTACAATGTACCGAAACCACAGCTCCTTTCCACATCCAGGCTCCAAAGAACTTTCCACGGTTTACCCCAGACGCTTCACACGCCCTGGTTAAATCCATTGACAGCACGTCGACCCCGGTATACCGCATCGTTCCAATTCACTCTATTCCTTGCACGCCTTTCATCCTCCTGCATGTTCAGGTCCCGATCACTCAAAATCTTTTTCACTCCATCTTACCACCTCCAATTTGGTCTCCCACTTCTCCTCGTTCCCTCCACCTCTGACACATATATCCCCTTGGTCAATCTTTCCTCACTCATTCTCTCCATGTGAACAAACTATTTCAAAACACCTCTCCTGCTCTTTCAACCACACACTTTTTATTACCACACATCTCTCATACCCTATTACTACTTACTCGATCAAACCACCTCACACCACATATTGTCCTCAAACATCTCATTTCCAGCACATCCGCACAACTCTTTGTATAGCCCACGCCTCGCAACCATACAACATTGTTGGAACCACTATTCCTTCAAACATACCCATTTTTGCTTTTCGCGATAATGTTCTCGACTTCCACACATTCTTCAACGCTCCCACTGGGATTGGATTTGGCAGCGGATGGAACCATGAAAGCGGAAGTGAATCATAGGGTGGGGAAGGGGGCGATATATATATATATATATATATATATATATATATATATATATATATATATATATATATATGTGTGTTATTTTTTATATTACACTTAATGGTCGTCTCCCGCGTCAGCTAAGTAGCACAAGGAAACAGACGATGAATGGCCCAACCCACCCACATGCACATGTACATATTCATACTTGCTGCCTTCATCCTTTGTCGTCGCCAACCCGCCACACATGAAATATTTGTATGGGGAGAAAGAATACTTCCCACGTATTCCCTGCGTGTCGTAGAAGGCGACTAAAACGGGGGGGAGCGGGGGGCTGGAAATCCTCCCCCCCTCTTTTTTTTTTTTTTTTTTTTTTTTTATTTTCCAAAAGAAGGGAAAGTGAAGGGGGCCAAGTGAGGATATTTCCTCAAAGGCTCAGTCCTCTGTTGTTAACGCTACCTCTCTAACGCGGGAAACGGCGAATAGTATGAAATATCTATCTATCTATCTATCTATCTATATATATATATATATATATATATATATATATATATATATATATATATATATGTATATATATATATATATATATATATATATATATATATATATATATATATATATATAAGGAGCTGATGTAGTTGTGTGACAAAATGTGGTAATATAGACATACTGACGGTTAGCATGCAGGGTGTTACCCACACCATCCAACACAGGTTTACAGAGGAAGGTGTGGCTGGTGACTGTCATTTCCGTTTGTACAATGTAGCAAATACGAAGGATTTAAAGGTGTACAACTGGGAAAACTTTTTCATTCATTCTGAACTACGTAAGATTGTTTTCCGTAGTACATTACGAAAATGAAAAAGAAACCAAGGCGGTTTATAGATTTTGTAAACAGGAGTTCCTTCTTAAGTTCTTTTTTGTACTTTTTGATACTTGATCGCAGTTTCCCTGATTAGCGAAGTAGCGCGAGGAACAGACGAAGAAAGGCCGCATCCGCTCACATCCATTCCTTCTGTAGTTGTGGCACGTAATCTGTACCTGTTCTAGTTTGATAGCCTTACTGGATGTGAAACTGTGACGTGTATGTTGCTCATGTGAGGTGGACGGGAGGGAACGCCTCCCACGTGTAGGTTCTGGTGTGGAGCCGCGCGTTATGAGCCAATCACAGCGGGGATTACCTTACCACTGACAATCCCACTTGACGCGGGAACATTTCACCACTCTCACTGCGCGCCCCTGAGGCCGTCTCACCCGCCACTGTACACCGCCATCATCGGGTCCAAGGCCGACGCTCGTGGATATGCTCGTCACACGACGACCCGCCGAAGCGCTTCGCCTGGTTCCAGACCTCTCGACAGTGGTCCTCCCATCTGAATGAGACCCGCGACGAGGCTGACGTACACCCTCGACGCATCCAACATATCTGACGAACCTTATACCCGAGACGCAGTCAAGACCCTCGACGCAGACAAGGACCACCGACAACGCATCCAAGGCATTGGACGCCACTCGGACCTTAGACGCAGCGAGGACGCTCGACGTCATCAACCATGATCACAGTTCTCAACCTAACCAACAAGATCTTCAACGTGACTTAAACCCTGGACACCTTGACCCTCGACGTCTACTGAAATTCGACGTCACCAAGACCCTGGACGTCACCAAGACCAAGACCCTGGACATCACTAAGACCCTGGACGTCACCAAGACCCCGGACTTCACTAAGACCGTGGACGTCACCAAGACCAAGACCCTGGACGTCACCAAGACCCTGGACGTCACCAAGATCCTGGTCGTCACCAAAACCCTGGACGTCACCAGGACCCTGGACGTCACCGGGACCCTGGACGTCACTAAGATCCTGGACGTCACCAAGACCCTGGCTGGTTCCACCAAAACACCGGACTTCACCAAGAGCTTGGTCGTCACCAGACACTCGACCTGACCAGCCTATCCACGCCGCTCGGGACTGGCGTCCTCCATCCTGGGAATGTGACCAGGGTTCCTGACGTGGACGAGGAGGGCTCGTGAGGTCTGGGGGCTGACCAGGACCTGTCTGTAGTAGGGAACGAAGACCGAGATGGGGAAAACAAGAAAAATAGACCGACAGTGGAAGAGAGAGAGGCGGAAATATTAAACGAGTTTGTTGATGACTTTCTTGGGAGAGTGAGACGTAGAGGTGAGTGGGCGTCATCACCTTGAGGCTTGCACAAGTAGGACGAACCTTTTGAGATCCCAGGGCCCGACGGATGTGACGTAATGTACCTTCCCTCCGTCGTACCTGGTGGTCAGCACAACTGATGAACCATTGTGGTGAAAATGACGAAGAGGGCAATTTCATCGGATCCCAGGAGCTTTGTTTATCAGCCTATATATGAACACTAATAAATGACGAACCAATGTAATATTTGAACCAATATGAGAACGCGAATAATGCCGGACCAATGTAATATTTCAACCTATATTTGAACGCGAAAAACGACGGAACATGTACTATTTGTTTGTCTTATTAGGTCAACTTTTGTGTTTGTTCTTGCTTTTTTTGTATGTTTTGTGCGTATATGTGTGCACGTATGTATGTATACAAGTATATGTGTGTGCACGTATGTATGTATACAAGTATATGTGTGCACGTACAGTATGTATGTATACAAGTATATGTGTGTGCACGTATGTATGTATACAAGTATATGTGTGTGCACGTATGTATGTATACAAGTACGAACTCCCCAACTGAAAGTACTACCACACCGCCACACACTGGGAGGTAAATACATTATCAAATCAGTGTTATCGTTACACACAGACTTGGTCGTTATGGAGCATGTGTGTGTGTGTGTGTGTGGTTCATATTCTGGATATCATACAGGAAGGACTAGTTTTATACATACATGGTCAGGCATTCGTGAAGAACGTGTGTATGAATGTTCGGGGAGGAGGGAAGGGGGGTGGGGGGACGAGGGACAATATCAGGGAAGATTTGGATGTAAACACTGTCAGTCCGTGTTGAGGAACGGTGACATCACCTAATTAAACCCGTGTTAAACATTCTTACAATTTTTTTCCGGAGACATATTCTTAAGGCCTGTCAATAAATTAGTCATTAATCCTGTATGCTCGATTCGTGTCATCTAATAACTCTAAGGCGCTGAACCATATTGTTCTCTAACGACGTGGTTCATAATTGTTTAAAAGTTGTAACATCAGATCATCCATCATTTTGCCATTGTGGGGTTCAGAGTAATATATGTTCATTACCGTGGACACTCAAGACAACAGCTGTGAATTAAACTGAATTATGAATATCTTGTATACGTGGAGTCAAGTATGGTGAGGGAAAAAACAAGAGCCATAGCCGATGGGAGAAGTGTAATAATAGCTGGCCTCCGTGGTCTCGGGTTATTTCTGTTTCCGACGTTAACTTCATCACAAAGTGAAAGTGAGCTGGGCCCAGTCGGGAGGCATAGGGGATGGTTACTGTCCATTTTATATATATATATAAATAACGGGGTCACTCCATACGGAACACTTTCCCTGCCCTTGTGAGGCCCAGTCTTCTGTGTGTGCTGACCACGACGGCTGCCTGCTTATAAATGTGAACATAAAATGGCAATCCAAAAAACAAGAAAAAATGAGAAAATGTATAACGTGATATGATGGCGACGTGTCATAAATGTTAGTGTTGCTTTTATCGCCATTTTCCCTCCTCTGTCAACGTTGAAGATGTTGAGAGTATGTTTGGCAGGGTAAGACGGAGGATCATAACCTTACCCAAGTGGTATATGATCGGCCAAAGCTGGTTTACCCTCGACTTCAGCTCTGTACGTTGCGTTGGGGGAGGCATATTATTTCCAAGAACTGTGTCAGGGTTGTGAGCGGTTGACTGGCCTATGGAAGAGAGTTAGCTGGATCCCAGCCCTTGTGTCTCATACTACTGGACCAGTTTGAAGAGAGAGAAAAAAAAAGGTAACGTATATTGTAACTAACGTCCATACTTGACCATACCTGAATTGATTTCTGATTAGGTCTTGGCGAAGAAAATATTATCACAGACACATTCTCTGATGCACATACATTTTACGCAGTGTATATACGCCATGTTGAATTACTTAGGCATCAGTGCAAGGGAGAGGATGGTGGGGCAGAAACAACCATCGTAAGGAACTGCTAACTTTAATCCGCTCCAGAAGGTTATGAACTGAAAGTAAAACTCCCAGTTATTTTTACCTCAGCTCTGTGGTTAGCTGGAAAGTTGCTGGTACACTCCCTGTAATGTGTGGCCCACGCCTCGCTCTCGCCTAGCCTCTCTCTGAAACAGAGTTTAGCCTAGCTTCGTCCGGTTGGTTGTTTGCGTTTTAAGCCTATCAACTAACTGCCAGGAGCCATTAAAGCCGTCATCATCAAGCTACATCCACCAACCGAGACCTCTTTAACATCATCTTCAGGTGACGAGGATGATTTCCAAAACCAGATACATTTCTATATTCCTGTGAGCCTCGTCTTACTCCGCTCTAGCATGTAGCATTCCTTCGCGTGGTGTTCAGGCTTTCCCCACATTAGTATGTAGCCTGCATATTGGTCTTATGGTATCCGCTTAGATGACTATCCTTCCGTGTACCACATTCAGCTTATCTCCGTACTGCTAGCATAACGGGCCCTGCGGACTAGTTTTATCTCGGCAGTGGTATTCGACCTCCTCTACTTGCCCTATCTCCACACTAGTATGCACATATGTACATCGGCTATCATGTATTCAAGATACGATTAGCTGCAGTGGAACTGTAGGTTCTTAGTTCACAGATACAATAGTTTCGAGGGTTATATTCTTGTGTTCAATAGTGTTAACGTGTGGCAGGTTCTTCATGTGTGATCTGAAGCGAAATGATCGGAATTTGGCCTCACCGTTGGCAGCGATCTACTCGCAAATTGTCCATAATCTCGCAGACTAAAAGAGAATGTGATCAGTGCTGGATACTGGAATGGTCCAGTTGTGCAACGTCGCCTTGGCCATGGTTGAAGGTCACTTTGCCAACCTTCCCATTGTGCGCCGCCAGCTTGGACATGGTTGAGGGTCACGGCTACCAACCTTTCCGTCATGCACCTTCTCTTTGGACATGGCTGAGGGTCACGCCTGCCAAAACCTTACGCTGTGGATGTTAGTTGGCTTCGCCCGCTTACCTGATAGTGACTTCATCACTCACAATTGTTATATATATATATATATATATATATATATATATATATATATATATATATATATATATATAAAGTGTAATTGAAGATTTTACCATCTACTTTACTGAATACTTGTGTATAATACTGTGAGGGAAATATATTTTAAGTCGAAACATACAGCCAGGTATTCCTTGGTGTTATAATTCACGAACCTGAGCAAATCAGCATTGTGCTGGAGGATTACCCCAGAAGAGTTGGTTATTACGATACATTAAACACACAGGTCAGTTTGCCGACTGTATCGTGTTCACTGAGATGTGATGGCTGGAGCCTAGCACCGTTGTGTGATTTAAAAGTGCTGGTTAGGTTAATGCAACACTCAGGAGCGTGGTAAACCTGCAGCTCTTCTTATTTTAACACACATATTTATATTTGTAAGTTGCTTACAATAAGAGTTTAAATATAGATTAATTTTCGAAGCTAAAGAGGTAAAAATTAGCGTAAAAGTTCACCGTTATCCAAGAAAATTTATGTTGATTATAAGGTTTTCAAAACGATGAGTGACATTTGAAGTAAATGAGGGCATGTAGGTGTTTTCAGTCAACAAGGTTACGTATTTCTCTCATTATGCAGTGGTGCCGCTAACTGTATGGACTCGTACTGTAAATATTGTTTAGCTGAGAGTTTTCATAAATCTGTATATGATTATTTTTAAACCAGTTTGCGTATTTTTTTTTTTTTTTGTAAATCATTTGGGTCTGGCTTTATTTTAAATGACTCGAAGAAAAGATAGGCAAATTCCACATTAGGAATTCAAAGGGTTTATATCTGGCACCAGCGCATTCCATGCGCTTTCAGATCGTCAGTTTAATATTTCATATCTATTCCCCACGATGCGTTTTGCACCGGTCACTATATTTCGGGAGATATAAGATCAATCAAGTACTATTCCAGAAATGTTATAACAACTCATTTTTTTTTTCTAGGAAAAATTTGAAGAAAAGGCGGGAAGCTAGAGCGGTGCGTGCAACACTGCAACTTACTCACCATTATTCAAAGGTTCGTAGTTGTTTATTTCACACCTTCTTACTGTAATGTGATGGTAAGAAATCCTTTCATTACTGTATGATGTAATAGACTTGACAGGTGTCGTGAACAGGTCAGGTACTACGCTTACAGAGCAGGTGGTTGAGAAGTGTTATAACAATTGTCAGATTTTCTAGTCTTAACCAGCTGCAATTACGTCTGATAATCATAAGATATCAAGAAATATTTTACATGTATATCTTGATAGATAGTTTCATGATCTGTCTAACTATAAGTAAACCAATAGACGGCAATAAGAAGTAGGCTAGGTCGCCACCCTCTGGCAGGAGATGTTCCCGCGGCGGCCAGTCATTGTTGTCTAGTAACCAAGGTGACTCCCTACCCCACACACACATCCTTCACCTGTTTGTGTCCAACATGAGCAGCTGAGCTCGCTCTCAACTAAGCTATCACATCTGAGTGAACAGGGTTAGCCACCTGCATTGTTGGGTCAAAATGATATTTTGCCGACTGGTTCATTTTCTACATTTCTTTATCATTACTGAATGCATTGACAGTTCTTGATAATATTTTTTGGTATTGTTTATACCAAACCTCACACAGACATCACTCCTGATGATGGGAAAGATCAGTATAACTGCCTCATGACCGATCACGGAGCGCCTTGTCGTAACCAGATGGTGACGCGCGGCCATAGTCTCCCAAGTTATGTTCTATTACTTAATGTCATAATGATTGGTTTAGATGCTGAAGTAAACTAAATCGAGTTCAACAACTAGATTTATATTTTTTTATTATACATAATCGCCGTCTCCCACGTTAACGTACATATACATTTCAACGTATACATACATATACAGACACAGACATATTCATATGTGCACATGTACATATCCATACTTGCTGCCTTCATCCATTCCCATCGCTACCCAGCCACACACGAAATAGCATGCCCACCTCCGGCGAAGCAGCGCCAGGTGCAGACTAAAAAGGCCACATTCATTCACACTCAGTCTCTCGCTGTCATGCGTAATGCAAAATTATATCTCTATCTATCTATCCATCTATCTATCTATCTATCTATCTATCTATCTATCTATATATATATATATATATTTTTTTTTTTTTTATACTTTGTCGCTGTCTCCCGCGTTTGCGAGGTAGCGCAAGGAAACAGACGAAAGAAATGGCCCAACCCCCCCCATACACATGTATATACATACGTCCACACACGCAAATATACATACCTACACAGCTTTCCATGGTTTACCCCAGACGCTTCACATGCCTTGATTCAATCCACTGACAGCACGTCAACCCCGGTATACCACATCGCTCCAATTCACTCTATTCCTTGCCCTCCTTTCACCCTCCTGCATGTTCAGGCCCCGATCACACAAAATCTTTTTCACTCCATCTTTCCACCTCCAATTTGGTCTCCCTCTTCTCCTTGTTCCCTCCACCTCCGACACATATATCCTCTTGGTCAATCTTTCCTCACTCATCCTCTCCATGTGCCCAAACCACTTCAAAACACCCTCTTCTGCTCTCTCAACCACGCTCTTTTTATTTCCACACATCTCTCTTACCCTTACGTTACTCACTCGATCAAACCACCTCACACCACACATTGTCCTCAAACATCTCATTTCCAGCACATCCATCCTCCTGCGCACAACTCTATCCATAGCCCACGCCTCGCAACCATACAACATTGTTGGAACCACTATTCCTTCAAACATACCCATTTTTGCTTTCCGAGATAATGTTCTCGACTTCCACACATTCTTCAAGGCCCCCAGGATTTTCGCCCCCTCCCTCACCCTATGATCCACTTCCGCTTCCATGGTTCCATCCGCTGCCAGATCCACTCCCAGATATCTAAAACACTTCACTTCCTCCAGTTTTTCTCCATTCAAACTCACCTCCCAATTGACTTGACCCTCAACCCTACTGTACCTAATAACCTTGCTCTTATTCACATTTACTCTTAACTTTCTTCTTTCACACACTTTACCAAACTCAGTCACCAGCTTCTGCAGTTTCTCACATGAATCAGCCACCAGCGCTGTATCATCAGCGAACAACAACTGACTCACTTCCCAAGCTCTCTCATCCCCAACAGACTTCATACTTGTATGTATGTACGTATATATATATTTATTTATTTATTTGTTTTTCTATTATACTTTGTCGCTGTCTCCCGCGTTACCGAGGTAGCGCAAGGAAACAGACGAAAGAATGGCCCAACCCACCCAAATACACATGTATATACATACACGTCCACACACGCACATATACATACCTTTACATTTCAACGTATACATATATATACATACACAGACATATACATGTATACACATGCACATAATTCATACTTGCTGCCCTCAGCCATTCCCGTCACTACCCCGCCACACATGAAATGACAACCCCCTCCACCCACATGTGCGCGAGGTAGCGCTAGTAAAAGACAACAAAGGCCACATTCGTTCACACACAGTCTCTAGCTGTCATGTATAATGCACCGAAACCACAGCTCCCTTTCCACATCGAGGCCCCACAGACCTTTCCATGGTTTACCACAGACGCTTCACATGCCCTGGTTCGATCCATTGGCAGCACGTCGACCCAAGTATACCACATCGTTCCAATTCACTCTATTCCTTGCACGCCTTTCACCCTACTGCTTGTTCAGGCCCCGATCGCTCAAAATCTTTTTCACTCCATTTTTCCACCTACAATTTGGTCTCTCACTTCTCCTCGTTCCTTCCACCTTTGACACATAGATCCTTTTTGTCGATCTTTCCTCACTCATTCTCTCCATGTGACCAAGCCATTTAAAAATACCCTCTTCTCTCTCAACCACACTCTTTTTATTACCACACATCTCTCTTACCCTTTCATTACTTACTCGATCAAACCACCTCACACCACATATTGTCTCAAACATCTCATTTCCAACACATCCACCCTCCTCCGCACAACCTTATCTATAGCCCATGCCTTGCAACCATATAACAATGTTGAACCGCTATTCCCTCAAACATACCCATTTTTGCTCTCCTAAATAACGCTCTCGCCTTCCACACATTCTTCAACGCTCCTAGAACCTTCGCCCCCTCCCCCACCCTGTGACTCACTTCCGCTTCCATGGTTCCATCCGCTGCTGAATCCAATCCCAGCTATCTAAAACACTTCATTTCCTCCAATTAACTTGTCCCTCAACCCTACTGAACCTAATAACCTTGCTTTTATTCACATTTACTCTCGGCTCTCTTCTTTCACAAACTTCACCAAACTCAGTCACTAGCTTCTGCAGTTTCTCACCCGAATCAGCTACCAGCGCTGTATCATCAGCGAACGACTGACTCACTGCCCAAACGCTCTCATCCCTAACAAACTGCATACTTGCCCCTCTCTCCAAAACTCTTGCATTCATCTCCCTAATATCTCCTTTCATAAACAAATTTAACAGCCATGGAGACATCACACACCCCTGCCGCAAACCAACATTCACTGAGAACCAGTCACTTTCCTCTCTTCCTACTCGTACACATGCCTTACATCCTAGATAAAAACTTTTCACTGCTTCTAGCAACGTACCTCCCACGTACCTCTGTCATATGCCTTCTCCAGATCCATAAATGCTACATACAAATCCATTTCTTTTTCTAAGTATTTCTCACATACATTCTGCAAAGCAAACACCTGATCCACACATCCTCTACCACTTCTGAAACCACACTGCTCTACCCCAATCTGATGCTCTGTACATGTTTTTACCCTCTCAATCAATACCTTCCCATACAGTTTCCCAGGAATACTCAACAAACTTATACCTCTGTAATTTGAACACTCATCTTTATCCCCTTTGCCTTTGCACAATGGCAATATGCATGCAATCCGTCAATTCTGAGGCACTTCACCATAACCATACATACATTGAATATCCTTACCAACCAGTCAGCAACAGTCACCCCCTTTTTAAATAAATTCTACTACAATACCATCCAGTCCCGCAGCCTTACCGGCTTTCATCTTCCGTAAAGCTTTCACTACCTCTTCTTTGTTTACCAAACTATTCTTCCTTACCCTCTCTCTTTGCAAAACACCTCGACCAAAACGCCCTATATCTGCCACTCTATCACCGAACACATTCAACAAACCTTCAAAATGCTTACTCCATCTCCTTCTTACTTCACCACTACACCTTACTTTCTCCCCATTATCCCCTTTCACCGATGTTCCCATTTGTTCTCTTGTCTTACGTACTTTATTTACCTCATTCCAAAACATCTTTTTATTCTCCCTAAAATTTAATAATACTCTCACCCCAATGTCATTTGCCCTCTTTTTCACTTCTTGCACCTTTCTCTTGACCTCTTGCCTCTTTCTTTTATACATCTCCCAGTCATTCGCACTACTTCCCTGCAAAAACCGTTCAAACTCCTCTCTCCTCTCTTTCACTAACAATCTTACTTCCTCATCCTACCACTCACTACCCTTTATAATCTGCTTAGCTCCCATCTTTCTCATGCCACAAGTATCTTTTGCGCAAGCCATCACTGCTTCCCTAAATTCATTCCATTCCTCCCCCACTCCCCTTACGTCATTTGCTCTCAACTTTTTCCATTGTGCACTCAATCTCTCCTGGTACTTCCTACCACAAGTCTCCTTTTCAAGCTCAGTTACTCTCACCACTCTCTTCACCCCAACATTCTCTCTTCTTTTCTGAAAACCTCTACAAATCTTCACCTTCACCTCCACAAGATAATGATCAGACATCCTCCAGTTGCCCCTCTCAGCACATTAACGTCCAAAAGTCTCTTTCACGTGTCTATCGTTAACACGTAATCCAAAAACGCTCTCTGGCCATCTCTCCTACTTACACACACACACACACACTATATATATATATATATATATATATATATATATATATATATATATATATATATATATATATATATATATATGTTATCCCTGGGGATAGGGTAGAAAGAATACTTCCCACGTATTCCCTGCGTGTCGTAGAAGGCGACTAAAATGGGAGGGAGCGGGTGGCTGGAAATCCTCCCCCCTCTTGTTTTTTTTAATTTTCCAAAAGAAGGAACAGAGAAGGAGGTCAGGTGAGGATATTCCCTCTAAGGCCCAGTTCTCTATTCTTAACGCTACCTCGCTAACGCGGGAAATGGCAAATAGTATGAATATATATATATATATATATATATATATATATATATATATATATATATATATATATATATATATATATATATATTTTCCCTGGGGATAGGGGAGAAAGAATACTTCCCACGTATTCCCTGAGTGTCGTAGAAGGCGACTAAAAGGGAAGGGAGCGGGGGGCTGGAAATCCTCCCCTCTCGTTTTTATTTTTTTTTTTTTTTTCCCAAAAGAAGGAACAGAGAAGAGGGCCAGGTGAGGATATTCCCTCAAAGGCCCAGTCCTCTGTTCTTAACGCTACCTCGCTATCGCGGGAAATGGCGAATAGTATGAAAAAAAAAAAAAAATATATATATATATATATATATATATATATATATATATATATATATATATATATATATATATATTTTTATTTTATTATACTTTGTCGCTGTCTCCCGCGTTTGCGAGGTAGCGCAAGGAAACAGACGAAAGAAATGGCCCAACCCCCCCCCCCCCATACACATGTATATACATACGTCCACACACGCAAATATACATACCTACACAGCTTTCCATGGTTTACCCCAGACGCTTCACATGCCCTGCTTCAATCCACTGACAGCACGTCAACCCCGGTATACCACATCGCTCCAATTCACTCTATTCCTTGCCCTCCTTTCACCCTCCTGCATGCTCAGGCCCCGATCACACAAAATCTTTTTCACTCCATCTTTCCACCTCCAATTTGGTCTCCCTCTTCTCCTTGTTCCCTCCACCTCCGACACATATATCCTCTTGGTCAATCTTTCCTCACTCATCCTCTCCATGTGCCCAAACCACTTCAAAACACCCTCTTCTGCTCTCTCAACCACGCTCTTTTTATTTCCACACATCTCTCTTACCCTTACGTTACTCACTCGATCAAACCACCTCACACCACACATTGTCCTCAAACATCTCATTTCCAGCACATCCATCCTCCTGCGCACAACTCTATCCATAGCCCACGCCTCGCAACCATACAACATTGTTGGAACCACTATTCCTTCAAACATACCCATTTTTGCTTTCCGAGATAATGTTCTCGACTTCCACACATTCTTCAAGGCCCCCAGGATTTTCGCCCCCTCCCCCACCCTATGATCCACTTCCGCTTCCATGGTTCCATCCGCTGCCAGATCCACTCCCAGATATCTAAAACACTTCACTTCCTCCAGTTTTTCTCCATTCAAACTCACCTCCCAATTGACTTGACCCTCAACCCTACTGTACCTAATAACCTTGCTCTTATTCACATTTACTCTTAACTTTCTTCTTCCACACACTTTTCCAAACTCAGTCACCAGCTTCTGCAGTTTCTCACATGAATCAGCCACCAGCGCTGTATCATCAGCGAACAACAACCGACTCACTTCCCAAGCTCTCTCATCCCCAACAGACTTCATACTTGCCCCTCTTTCCAAAACTCTTGCATTCACCTCCCTAACAACCCCATCCATAAACAAATTAAACAACCATGGAGACATCACACACCCCTGCCGCAAACCTACGTTCACGGAGAACCAATCACTTTCCTCTCTTCCTACACGTACACATGCCTTACATCCTCGATAAAAACTTCTCACTGCTTCTAACAACTTTCCTCCCACACCATATATTCTTAATACCTTCCACAGAGAAGGAGATGGAGTGAGTATTTTGAAGGTTTGTTGAATGTGTTTGATAATAGAGTGGCAGATATAGGGTGTTTTGGTCGAGGTGGTGTGCAAAGTGAGAGGGTTAGGGAAAATGATTTGGTAAACAGAGAAGAGGTAGTAAAAGCTTTGCGGAAGATGAAAGCCGGCAAGGCAGCAGGTTTGGATGGTATTGCAGTGGGATTTATTAAAAAAAGGGGGTGACTGTATTGTTGACTGGTTGGTAAGGTTATTTAATGTATGTATGACTCATGGTGAGGTGCCTGAGGATTGGCGGAATGCGTGCATAGTGCCATTGTTTAAAGGCAAAGGGGATGAGAGTGAGTGCTCAAATTACAGAGGTATAAGTTTGTTGAGTATTCCTGGTAAATTATATGGGAGGGTATTGATTGAGATGGTGAAGGCATGTACAGAGCATCAGATTGGGGAAGAGCAGTGTGGTTTCAGAAGTGGTAGAGGATGTGTGGATCAGGTGTTTGCTTTGAAGAATGTATGTGAGAAATACTTAGAAAAGCAAATGGAATTGTATGTAGCATTTATGGATCTGGAGAAGGCATATGATAGAGTTGATAGAGATGCTCTGTGGAAGGTATTAAGAATATATGGTGTGGGAGGCAAGTTGTTAGAAGCAGTGAAAAGTTTTTATCGAGGATGTAAGGCATGTGTACGTGTAGGAAGAGAGGAAAGTGATTGGTTCTCCGTGAACGTAGGTTTGCGGCAGGGGTGTGTGATGTCTCCATGGTTGTTTAATTTGTTTATGGATGGGGTTGTTAGGGAGGTGAATGCAAGAGTTTTGGAAAGAGGGGCAAGTATGAAGTCTGTTGGGGATGAGAGAGCTTGGGAAGTGAGTCGGTTGTTGTTCGCTGATGATACAGCGCTGGTGGCTGATTCATGTGAGAAACTGCAGAAGCTTGTGACTGAGTTTGAGAAAGTGTGTGAAAGAAGAAAGTTAAGAGTAAATGCGAATAAGAGCAAGGTTATTAGGTAAGTAGGGTTGAGGGTCAAGTCAGTTGGGAGGAAAGTTTGAATGGAGAAAAACTGGAGGAAGTAAAGTGTTTTAGATATCTGGGAGTAGATCTGGCAGCGGATGGAACCATGGAAGCGGAAGTGAATCATAGGGTGGGGGAGGGGCGAAAATCCTGGGAGCCTTGAAGAATGTGTGGAAGTCGAGAACATTATCTCGGAAAGCAATGTTGTATGGTTGCGAGGCGTGGGCTATGGATAGAGTTGTGCGCAGGAGGGTGGATGTGCTGGAAATGAGATGTTTGAGGACAATGTGTGGTGTGAGGTGGTTTGATCGAGTAAGGAATGTAAGGGTAAGAGAGATGTGTGGAAATAAAAAGAGCGTGGTTGAGAGAGCAGAGGAGGGTGTTTTGAAATGGTTTGGGCACATGGAGAGAATGAGTGAGGAAAGATTGACCAAGAGGATATATGTGTCGCAGGTGGAGGGAACGAAGAGAAGTGAGAGACCAAATTGGAGGTGGAAAGATGGATTGAAAAAGCTTTTGTGTGATCGGGACCTGAACATGCAGGAGGGTGAAAGGCGGGCAAGGAATAGAGTGAATTGGATCGATGTGGTATACCGGGGTTTTCGTGCTATCATGGATTGAATCAGGGCATGTGAAGCGTCTGGGGTAAACCATGGAAAGTTGTGTGGGGACTGGATGTGGAAAGGGAGCTGTGGTTTCGGGCATTATTGCATGAGAGCTAGAGAGTGAGTGTGAACAAATGGGGCCTTTGTTGTCTTTTCCTAGTGCTACCTCGCACACATGAGGGGGGGGGATGGTATTCCATGTGTGGCGAGGTGGCGATGGAAATGAATAAAGGCAGACAGTGTGAATTGTGTGCATGGGTATATATGAATGTGTCTGTGTGTATATATATATGTGTACATTGAGATGTATAGGTATGTATATTTGCGTGTGTGGACGTGTATGTATACACATTGTGTATGGGGGTGGATTGGTCCATTACCTCGCAAACGCGGGAGACAGCGACAAAGCAAAATAAATAAATAAATAAATAAATGAATATATATATATATATATATATATATATATATATATATATATATATATATATATATATATATATATATATATATATATATATATATATATATATATATATATATATATATATATATATTTTTTTTTTTTTTTTTTTTTTTTTTTTTTTCCAAAGGAAGGAACAGAGAAGGGGGCCAGGTAAGGATGTTTCCTCAGAGGCCCAGTCCTCTGTTCTTAACGCTACCTCGCTGAGGCAGGAAGTGGCTAATAGTATGAAAGAAAAGATATATATATATATATATATATATATATATATATATATATATATATATATATATATATATATATATGAGTGAGGAAAGATTGACAAAGAGGATATATGTGTCAGAGGTGGAGGGAACGAGAAGTGGGAGACCAAATTGGAGGTGGAAAGATAGAGTGAAAAAGATTTTAAGTGATCGGGGCCTAAATATGCAGTAGGGTCAAATGCGTGCAAGGAATAGAACGAATTGGAACGATGTGGTATACCGGGGTCGACTTGCTGTCAATGGATTGAACCAGGGCATGTGAGGCGTCTGTGGTAAACCATGGAAAGGTCTGTGGGGCCTCGATATGGAAAGGGAGCTGTGGTTTCGGTGCGTTATACATGACAGCTAGAGATTGATTGTGAACGAATGTGGCCTTCGTTGTCTTTTCCTAGGGCACATGCGGGGGGAGGATGTTTTCATTTCATGTGTGGCGGGGTGGCGACGATAATACATGTGTATGTGGGTGGGTTGGGCCATTCTTTCGTCTGTTTCCTTGTGCTACCTCGCTAACGCGGGAGACAGCGACAAAGTATAACAAAAAGATATATCTTTTTAAACCAGGTATTCCCAATCACCAGTCCTTTTTCAGCACTCAAATGTAAAAGCTCTTCACCATTTCCATTTACAACACTGAACACCCCATATATACCAATTATACCCTCATCTGCCACATTACTCACCTTTGCATTCACTATAACCCGGTCTCGTGCATCAAAGCTGCTAACACACTCACTCAGCTGCTCCCAAAACACTTGCCTCTCATGATCTTTCTTCTCATGACCAGGTGCATAGGCACCAATATTCACCAATCTCTCTCCATCCACTTTCAGTTTTAGGGGGAATGGATGAAGGCAGCATTTATGAATATGTTCATGTGTATATATGTATATGTCTGTATGAATACGTTGAAATGTATAGGTATGTATATGTGCGTGTGTGGGCGTTTATGTATATACGTGTATATATGGGTGGGTTGGGCCAGTCTTTCGTCTGTTTCCTTGCGCTACCTCGCTAACGCGGGAGACAGCGTCAAAGTATAATAAAAAGATATAATAATATCTTTTTAAACCAGGTATTCCCAATCACCAGTCCTTTTTCAGCACTCAAATGTAAAAGCTCTTCACCATTTCCATTTACAACACTGAACACCCCATATATACCAATTATACTCTCATCTGCCACATTACTCACCTTTGCATTCACTATAACCCGGTCTCGTGCATCAAAGCTGCTTACACACTCACTCAGCTGCTCCCAAAACACTTGCCTCTCATGATCTTTCTTCTCATGACCAGGTGCATAGGCACCAATATTCACCAGTCTCTCTCCATCCACTTTCAGTTTTACCCATATCAATCTAGAGTTTACTTTCTTACACTCTATCACATACTCCCACAACTCCTGCTTCAGGAGTAGTGCTACTCCTTCCTTTTCTCTTGTCCTCTCACCAACCCCTGACTCTACTCCCAAGACATTCCCAACCCACTTTTCCCCTTCTCCTTTGAGCTTCGTTTCACTCAGAGCCAAAACATCCAGGTTCCTTTCCTCAAACATACTACCTATCTCTCATTTTTCTCATCTTGGTTACATCCACACACATTTAGACACCCCAATCTGAGCCTTCGAGGAGGATGAGAACTCCCCGCATGACTCTTTCTTCTGTTTCTCCTTTTAGAAAGTTAAAATAGGAGGAGGGGAGGGTTTCTAGCCCCGTTCCTGTTTTCTTTAGTCGCCTTCGTTTATATATATATATATATATATATATATATATATATATATATATATATATATATATATATATCCCTGGGGATAGGGGATTAAGAGTACTTCCCACGTATTCCCTGCGTGTCGTAGAAGGCGACTAAAAGGGGAGGGAGCGTGAGGCTGGAAATCCTCCCCTCTCGTTTTTTTTTTTAATTTTCCAAAAGAGGGAACAGGGGTGGCCAGGTGAGGATATTCCAAAAAAGGCCCAGTGCCTCTGTTCTTGGCGCTACCTCGCTGACGCGGGAAATGGTGAATAGTTTAAAAGAAAGAAAGAAAGAAATATATATATATGTATGTATATAAAGTTTGCTTAAGGTAAATATGTGGATTGTTTGTTTCTAAGTAAATAGTCACATGGGAAGTGTAAGTTATTGTTTTCTTTTCCCAGTTCGAGCGCTCCCCCTCCCCAGTAAAAAGTAGAAAAGACAACCGCCGTCTCTGGTGTGTGGGGAAAGCTCTTACCCACCTCCATCATAGAGTCGAGGCCAGGGGTTCCCAGTGGTGCCACGCTGTACCACTTGTGGTGTATTATGGCTCATCAGTGGGAGGTGGTAAGAGGAACAGATGATCCACTTCTCGAGGGATGATCCCGGGTAAAGTCGGCTGGTGGTCCTCTGGTCATCACATGTTCTTGGTGTTTACTGACGTCCTGATCTGACGATCATTCGTGCATGGTGGACCGCAGCCTGAGTTCCACCTTAGCTACGTTTCCTAACTTATGAAGAATTTACAAATATTTGTTCATCATGATATCGATCAGTTCTCAGTTATGATGCGTTCACCCTCTTACACGTAGCTGTGGCCACAGTGTTATGATGCGTTCACCCTCTTACACGTAGCTGTGGCCACAGTGTTACGCTGGTGTTCACCGTAATATCTGGTGGTACACGAGATGAAGCACTGGGAATCTGTGATACGAGGCCTAGTGTTGGTGTGATGGTGTCACATGAAACATCCTAACATTACCTCAGCGGTGAGACGCCTCCCCTACCCGACCTTATAAACGTGACCTACTCCAGCATGACCCTAGTCTAACCTCAACGTAACTCGAAGGTTCCATCCCTGACCGTAACGTGTTCACGAGCCGCCCAGGGTCGACCGCATAGGTTCGAGTCCTAGTTAGGGCAGTCGGACCATAGTCAACCCAGCTGTTCATTCACCCCCAAGGGTTGGTCGATAAAAGGGGTACCTAGCTCAGGCTAGGATATATATATATATATATTTATATTTTTTTGCTTTGTCGCTGTCTCCCGCGTTTGCGAGGTAGCGCAAGGAAACAGACGAAAGAAATGGCCCAACCCACCCCCATACACATGTATATACATACGTCCACACACGCAAATATACATACCTACACAGCTTTCCATGGTTTACCCCAGACGCTTTACATGCCCTGATTCAATCCACTGACAGCACGTCAACCCTGGTATACCACATCGATCCAATTCACTCTATTCCTTGCCCTCCTTTCACCCTCCTGCATGTTCAGGCCCCGATCACTCAAAATCCTTTTTCACTCCATCTTACCACCTCCAATTTGGTCTCCCACTTCTCCTCGTTCCCTCCACCTCCGACACATATATCCTCTTGGTCAATCTTTCCTCACTCATTCTCTTTGTGCCCAAACCATTTCAAAACACCCTCTTCTGCTCTCTCAACCACGCTCTTTTTATTTCCACACATCTCTCTTACCCTTACGTTACTTACTCGATCAAACCACCTCACACCACACATTGTCCTCAAACATCTCATTTCCAGCACATCCATCCTCCTGCGCACAACTCTATCCATAGCCCACGCCTCGCAACCATACAACATTGTTGGAACCACTATTCCTTCAAACCTACCCAGTTTTGCTTTCCGAAATAATGTTCTCGACTTTCACACATTCTTCAAGGCTCCCAGGATTTTCGCCCCCTCCCCCACCCTATGATCCACTTCCGCTTCCATGGTTCCATGGATGTAAGGCATGTGTACGTGTAGGAAGAGAGGAAAATGATTGGTTCTCAGTGAATATAGGTTTGCGGCAGGGGTGTGTGATGTCTCCATGGTTGTTTAATTTGTTTATGGATGGGGTTGTTAGGGAGGTGAATGAAAGAGTTTTGGAAAGAGGGGCAAGTATGAAGTCTGTTGGGGATGAGAGAGCTTGGGAAGTGAGTCACTTGTTGTTCGCTGATGATACAGCGCTGGTGGCTGATTCATGTGAGAAACTGCAGAAGCTGGTGACTGAGTTTGGTAAAGTGTGTGAAAGAAGAAAGTTAAGAGTAAATGTGAATTAGAGCAAGGTTATTAGGTACAGTAGGGTTGAGGGTCAAGTCAATTGGGAGGTAAGTTTGAATGGAGAAAAACTGGAGGAAGTAAAGTGTTTTAGATATCTGGGAGTGGATCTGGCAGCGGATGGAACCATGGAAGCGGAAGTGGATCATAGGGTGGGGGAGGGGGCGAAAATCCTGGGGGCCTTGAAGAATGTGTGGAAGTCGAGAACATTATCTCGGAAAGCAAAAATGGGTATGTTTGAAGGAATAGTGGTTCCAACAATGTTGTATGGTTGCGAGGCGTGGGCTATGGATAGAGTTGTGCGCAGGAGGATGGATGTGCTGGAAATGAGATGTTTGAGGACAATGTGTGGTGTGAGGTGGTTTGATCGAGTAAGTAACGTAAGGGTAAGAGAGATGTGTGGAAATAAAAATTGCGTGGTTGAGAGAGCAGAAGAGGGTGTTTTGAAATGGTTTGGGCACATGGAGAGAAAGAGTGAGGAAAGATTGACCAAGAGGATATATGTGTCGGAGGTGGAGGGAACGAGGAGAAGAGGGAGACCAAATTGGAGGTGGAAAGATGGAGTGAAAAAGATTTTGTGTGATCGGGGCCTGAACATGCAGGAGGGTGAAAGGAGGGCAAGGAATAGAGTGAATTGGATCGATTTGGTATACCAGGGTTGACGTGCTGTCAGTGGATTGAATCAGGGCATGTGAAGCGTCTGGGGTAAACCATGGAAAGCTGTGTAGGTATGTATATTTGCGTGTGTGGACGTATGTATATACATGTGTATGGGGGTGGGTTGGGCCATTTCTTTCGTCTGTTTCCTTGCGCTACCTCGCAAACGCGGGAGACAGCGACAAAGCAAAAAAAAAAAAAAAAAAAACATATATATATATATATATATATATATATATATATATATATATATATATATATATTATCCCTTGGGATAGGGGACTAAGAATACTTCCCACGTATTCCCTGCGTGTCGTAGAAAGCGACTAAAAGGGGAGGGAGCGGGTGGCTGGAAATCCTCCCCTCTCGTTTTTTTTTTTCTTCATTTTCCAAAACAAGGAACAGAGAAGGGGGCCAGGTGAGGATATTCCCTCTAAGGCCCAGTCCTCTGTTCTTAACGCTACCTCGCTAACGCGAGAAATGGCGAATAGTTTGAAAGAAAAGATATATATATATATATATATATATATATATATATATATATATATATATATATATATATATATATACGAATAAAGTGTATATGAACGCGCACCTTCATAGAACATACAAAGCTCCATCAGCCAGGATCGAACCTGGGACCTGCCTGGGTCCCAGGTTCGATCCTGGCTGATGGAGCTTTGTATGTTATATATATATATATATATATATATATATATATATATATATATATATATATAATGTTTATATATGGGATGGCCTTGATTAGGGCCTCAGCTGCCTGTACCGTCTCAGCTACCGTAAGAACATATATATTTGGCAAAATAATGTTAAACCCCAACGGTGGCGACCTTGTGGGTAAAATAAGGAATGCTTATAAATAGCAGGTTGACTGTGAGGACAAATTATAGATATGCAGTTATCAATTGTTGTTACGGTTCTTGATCATGCATAAGATTAGTCATTTTTCTTGGTTGATGATGATATTCCTCCTCCATCGTCCTCAACTCATGTTCTCAGCCGGTGTGCTCAGCCAGTGTCCTCAGATGTGTTTCCAGTTGCTGTCTTCGGTGGCTGCAGTTGGTGTCCTCAGCCAGTGTTCACGTTTGATGTCTTCAGTCAGTGTCCTTAGTTGATGTCTTCAGTCAGTGTCCTTCAGTCAGGTGTCCTTAGTTGATGTCTTCAGTCAGTGTCCTTAGTTGATGTCTTCAGTCAGTGTCCTTAGTTGGTGTCTTCAGTCAGTGTCCTTCGTTGGTAATTAAGTCAGTGTCCTCAGTCGGTGTCCTCACTCATTGTCCTTCGTTGGTGTTCTCATGTGTCCTCAGCTTGTGTCGTCAGTAAAGAGAAAGTAAGATGGTATGGGAAGTTGTTCCGGGGTAGACCCGGTGATGACGACGCTCGTGTGTGTGTGTGTGTGTGTCATCATTAGTAGCTTACGTGTTAGAGAGAGAGAGAGAGAGAGAGAGAGAGAGAGAGAGAGAGAGAGAGAGAGAGAGAGAGAGTTCTACACTCCCGTTGCCTTGTGTCTTAACCTTGTATATGTGTGACGTGTCTATTCCCGTGAGTATGTACACACTCACCTCAGCCGAAATCAGGTATCCTCAGCCAGGTGTGTGTGTGTGTGTGTGTGTGTGTGTGTGTGTGTGTGTGTGTGTGTGATTACCCATTTTAACTATACAGGGAGGGACTTTTACATTTGGGGGCGCTTCATATCTTGAACATTTTCCACTCTCGCACAGTTTCTCAACTTGTACATGGTGTCTACATTAACTGTGTCGTTGGTCATCTTACACCATCATTAGATACTGTAGGATTACTTCTCCACATCTTCTTCAACAAGTCACTCTATTTCATGTCATGTCGTCTGGTGGTTCGTCCCTACATCTCTTGAGGGACTGTTCACTGTCTACGTCATCAGTCTGGTTTAAAAAAATTCCAGGGATGTGATCAGGTCACCCCTCAGTCTTCTCTCCTCCAGGGTGGGCAAATGTAAAGCCTTCGGACTTTCCCTGTGACTCAGCTGTCTTAATTCTGATACCAGCTTTGTTGTCCTCCTCCAAACCTTCTATATTGACTCTCTGCCTCTTTAGGTGCGGTGACCAAACTTGACAAGCAATGTTCTAGTTGTGTGTGTGTGTGTGTGTGTGTGTGTGGGTGTGTGTGTGTGTGTGTGGGTGTGTGTGTGCTTATGTGAGGTTGTGTCCATGTCTACATTAGTTTTATTCTTTTCTAGTTTGTAAACCTACTGTCCAGGTATGTACGTAGGTAAAATATTTCATTGTGGCATCCATCTGTTGTACTGCATTGTTGCATCCATCTGTTGTACTGCATTGATACTTGTTGTTCCTCCAAGGACCAATCACGAGAGAGAGAGAGAGAGAGAGAGAGAGAGAGAGAGAGAGAGAGAGAGAGAGAGAGAGAGAGAGAGAGAGAGAGAGAGTTAATTGTATGTCTGGCTGGCGGATGGGAAGGAGTGTGGTGGACAAAGATCAAGGCTGAAGGGAACGAACGTGTTGGCTAACTGGCTTCCCTTGAGAGCGTGTGTGTGTGTGTGTGTGTGTGTGTGTGTGTGTGTGTGTGTGTGTGTGAGGGTACTCGGGGAAGTGACGGGCGCAGAGGAAGGAGCGCAGCAGCGAAGGTCGTCCATCATTCCGCCGTGGCCCAGAGCCAGGTGTTGCTTCCTTCCCCCGGACACTAGCGGCTCCGCTCATCCTTGTGAGTGGCTGCGGGGAAAAGAAATGAAAAAAAGATGAACGTAGTAGTGAGAATGAGTCGTGGTTAGACCCGCAACGGCAGGGCCGGGTTCAGCTTGTGGGGGACGCACGGCCAACATTATGTGGGCGGCTCTGTTATCCTGTACACTCCCTCTACCCTGGCGGGCCTGCTGATCAGTGTGGGGTTGATCGTCAGCCAACTGATCACTGTGGGGCTGATCGTCAGCCAACTCATCACTGTGGGGCTGATCGTCAGCCAAGTGATCAGTGTGGGGTTGATCGTCAGCCAACTGGTCATTGTGGGGTTGATCGTCAGCCAACTGGTCATTGTGGGGTTGATCGTCAGCCAACTGATCACTGTGGGGCTGATCGTCAGCCAAGTGATCATTGTGGGGCTGATCGTCAGCCAACTGATCACTGTGGGGCTGATCGTCAGCCAAGTGATCATTGTGGGGTTGATCGTCAGCCAAGTGATCATTGTGGGGTTGATCGTCAGCCAGCTGATCACTGTGGGGCTGATCGTCAGCCAAGTGATCATTGTGGGGCTGATCGTCAGCCAAGTGATCATTGTGGGGCTGATCGTCAGCCAAGTGATCATTGTGGGGCTGATCGTCAGCCAAGTGATCATTGTGGGGCTGATCGTCAGCCAACTGATCACTGTGGGGCTGATCGTCAGCCAAGTGATCATTGTGGGGCTGATCGTCAGCCAAGTGATCATTGTAGGGTTGATCGTCAGCCGGCTGATCATTGTGGGGTTGATCGTCAGCCAGCTGATCATTGTGGGGCTGATCGTCAGCCAGCTGATCATTGTGGGGCTGATCGTCAGCCAAGTGATCATTGTGGGGTTGATCGTCAGCCAACTGATCATTGTGGGGTCGATCGTCAGCCAACTGATCATTGTGGGGTTGATCGTCAGCCAACTGATCATTGTGGGGCTGATCGTCAGCCAGCTGATCTTTGTGGGGTTGATCGTCAGCCAAGTGATCATTGTGGGGTTGATCGTCAGCCAGCTGATCATTGTGGGGTTGATCGTCAGCCAGCTGATCATTGTGGGGTTGATCGTCAGCCAACTGATCATTGTGGGGTTGATCGTCAGCCAACTGGTCATTGTGGGGTTGATCGTCAGCCAGCTGATCATTGTGGGGCTGATCGTCAGCCAACTGATCATTGTGGGGTTGATCGTCAGCCAAGTGATCATTGTGGGGTTGATCGTCAGCCAAGTGATCATTGTGGGGTTGATCGTCAGCCAAGTGATCATTGTGGGGCTGATCGTCAGCCAAGTGATCATTGTGGGGTTGATCGTCAGCCAAGTGATCATTGTGGGGCTGATCGTCAGCCAAGTGATCATTGTGGGGCTGATCGTCAGCCAAGTGATCATTGTGGGGTTGATCGTCAGCCAAGTGATCATTGTGGGGCTGATCGTCAGCCAAGTGATCATTGTGGGGCTGATCGTCAGCCAAGTGATCATTGTGGGGCTGATCGTCAGCCGAGTGATCATTGTGGGGCTGATCGTCAGCCAAGTGATCATTGTGGGGCTGATCGTCAGCCAAGTGATCATTGTGGGGCTGATCGTCAGCCAAGTGATCATTGTGGGGCTGATCGTCAGCCAAGTGATCACTGTGGGGCTGATCGTCAGCCAAGTGATCATTGTGGGGCTGATCGTCAGCCAAGTGATCATTGTGGGGCTGATCGTCAACCAAGTGATCATTGTGGGGCTGATCGTCAGCCAAGTGATCATTGTGGGGTTGATCGTCAGCCTGGTAGCTGAGTACGTAACCCAGTAAAGTGTCCGTCATTGCTTTAAGGGAGAACAATGAGTTAGTGAAACTATTCATAACGTAAATTTTCTGCCACTCTCACAGCTTATACTCTCCCACTCTCCCTCCCTGATCACTCTCACATTCTACTGATGTTAGTATTCAAAATGTGATGACTTCTGTGAGAGGCCCTTTCATGTGGGAAGTCACGGCTCATTCCCCGGGCGGCCCAGCCCTGCCCAGGGAACAGCTGATGATGTGTCAACAGATGTTACAAATGTTGGTGTATGACGTAAACCAACAGTCTTTAGGTAGGGAAGACTCGTCACCTGGATGCAAGTAGCGGACACACACACACACACACACACACACACACACACACAGGCTCAGAATCCCAGGTATTACCGTATCATTACTGTGGTGTTGTGGCAGCTCTAGTTACAGCTCTGGCCTAGGCCGGTCGCTAAGTTCTGGCTGTGTCGTTCGCTGAAACAGAGGGTCCTGCCTGGTGTGTGGGTCCACACCTCTGCCCCCACACACTACAACTCATGTGATTAACCTCTGGACGTAGGCTATAATGTCAGCACTACACATGGCCTGGGGTTACCATGATATATCTTGTAGTCTACTGATCCTGTTACTTTTTTCCATACACTTTTTGATTACGTATTCCATTGCGATGGAAAGATCTACTGATGTCCACAGTTAACATCTGTCATCCACCTTGCACATGGAAGCACACTGAACAGTTCAGTGGATCAGTGCAAGAGATCTAACGCTTGGTAAGGAAGTAGGTAAGGTCGTTATGAAACATTATAAAGAATTCCTCCCTTGATAGAGAGAATAGATCTTATCCAGCGGAGAAAGTGGTTAAGTAATGCGTCAAACATGGAAAGATAGATATTATAGACAATGTGACAAGTTACATGTTTCGTAATGTCACTAACCCTCAAGACGTTAGCAATGACTCTCTACATGGCTGTTCTTGACATTGATTAATTAAACAAAAGAACATTGCGAGTAGATTCAACTTTATCCGTAGTTGAGGCCCACTGGTCGGCCAGTAGCGGAAGTTTGCTAGCGTAACACAGATATTAATGAGATAACATCTCTGGAAATGACTTACGAAGTAAACTGGTGGAAACGACTCTTGAAATTCACCTCTTGACGATTTACAACATTATTGTCGACGAAATCTTTTATATCTGGGATGCTGGCGTTATTCGTCATGTCTGGGATGCTGGCGTTATTCGTCATGTCTGGGGTGCTGGCGTTATTCTTCGTGTCTGGGGTCCTAGCGTTACTCTTCATGGCTAGGGTGCTGGCGTTATTCTTCATGGCTAGGGTGCTGGCGTTTTTCTTCGTGTCTGGGGTGCTGGCGTTATTATTCATGTCTGGGGTGCTGGCGTTATTCTTCATGTCTGGGGTGCTGTCGTTATTCTTCATGCCTGGGGTGCTGGCGTTATTCTTCATGCCTGGGGTGCTGGCGTTATTCTTCATGTCTGGGGTGCTGGCGTTATTCTTCATATCTAGGGTGCTGGCGTTATTCTTCATGTGTGGGGTGCTGGCGTTATTCTTCATGTATGGGGTGCTGGCGTTATTCTTCATGTGTGGGGTGCTGGCGTTATTCTTCATGCCTGGGGTGCTGGCGTTATTCTTCATGTCTGGGGTGCGGGCGTTATTCTTCATGTCTGGGGTGCTGGCGTTATTCTTCATGTGTGGGGTGCTGGCGTTATTCTTCATGTGTGGGGTGCTGGCGTTATTCTTCATGTGTGGGGTGCTGGCGTTATTCTTCATGTGTGGGGTGCTGGCGTTATTCTTCATGTGTGGGGTGCTGGCATTATTCTTCATGTGTGGGGTGCTGGCGTTATTCTTCATGTGTGGGGTGCTGGCGTTATTCTTCATGTGTGGGGTGCTGGCGTTATTCATGTGTGGGGTGCTGGCGTTATTCTTCATATCTGGGGTGCTGGCGTTATTCATGTCTGGGGTGCTGGCGTTATTCTTCATGTGTGGGGTGCTGGCGTTATTCTTCATGTCTGGGGGTGCTGGCGTTATTCTTCATGTCTGGAGTGCTGGCATTATTCTTCATGTGTGGCATGCTGGCGTTATTTTCATGTGTGGGGTGCTGGCGTTATTCTTCATGTGTGGGGTGCTGGCGTTATTCTTCATGTCTGGGGTGCTGGCGTTATTCTTCATGTGTGGGGTGCTGGCGTTATTCTTCATGTGTGGGGTGCTGGCGTTATTCTTCATGTGTGGGGTTCTGGCGTTATTCTTCATGTGTGGGGTGCTGGCGTTATTCTTCATGTGTGGGGTGCTGGCGTTATTCATGTCTGGGGTGGTGGCGTTATTCTTCATGTGTGGGGTGGTGGCGTTATTCTTCATATCTGGGGTGCTGGCGTTATTCATGTGTGGGGTGCTGGCGTTATTCATGTGTGGGGTGCTGGCGTTATTCTTCATGTGTGGGGTGCTGGCGTTATTCTTCATGTGTGGGGTGCTGGCGTTATTCTTCATGTGTGGGGTGCTGGCGTTATTCTTCATGTCTGGGGTGCTGGCGATATTCTTCATGTGTGGGGTGCTGGCGTTATTCTTCATGTGTGGGGTGCTGGCGTTATTCTTCATGTCTGGGGTGCTGGCATTATTCTTCATGTGTGGGGTGCTGGCGTTATTCTTCATGTGTGGGGTGCTGGCGTTATTCTTCATGTGTGGGGTGCTGGCGTTATTCTTCATGTGTGGGGTGCTGGCGTTATTCTTCATGTGTGGGGTACTGGCGTTATTCTTCATGTGTGGGGTGCTGGCGTTATTCTTCATGTGTGGGGTGCTGGCGTTATTCATGTGTGGGGTGCTGGCGTTATTCTTCATATCTGGGGTGCTGGCGTTATTCATGTCTGGGGTGCTGGCGTTATTCTTCATGTGTGGGGTGCTGGCGTTATTCTTCATGTCTGGGGGTGCTGGCATTATTCTTCATGTCTGGGGTGCTGGCATTATTCTTCATGTGTGGGATGCTGGCGTTATTTTCATGTGTGGGGTGCTGGCGTTATTCTTCATGTGTGGGGTGCTGGCGTTATTCTTCATGTCTGGGGTGCTGGCGTTATTCTTCATGTGTGGGGTGCTGGCGTTATTCTTCATGTGTGGGGTGCTGGCGTTATTCTTCATGTGTGGGGTTCTGGCGTTATTCTTCATGTGTGGGGTGCTGGCGTTATTCTTCATGTGTGGGGTGCTGGCGTTATTCATGTCTGGGGTGGTGGCGTTATTCTTCATGTGTGGGGTGGTGGCGTTATTCTTCATATCTGGGGTGCTGGCGTTATTCATGTGTGGGGTGCTGGCGTTATTCATGTGTGGGGTGCTGGCGTTATTCTTCATGTGTGGGGGTGCTGGCGTTATTCTTCATGTGTGGGGTGCTGGCGTTATTCTTCATGTCTGGGGTGCTGGCGATATTCTTCATGTGTGGGGTGCTGGCGTTATTCTTCATGTGTGGGGTGCTGGCGTTATTCTTCATGTCTGGGGTGCTGGCATTATTCTTCATGTCTGGGGTGCTGGCGTTATTCATGTGTGGGGTGCTGGCGTTATTCATGTGTGGGGTGCTGGCGTTATTCTTCATGTGTGGGGTGCTGGCGTTATTCTTCATGTGTGGGGTGCTGGCGTTATTCTTCATGTATGGGGTGCTGGCGTTATTCTTCATGTGTGGGGTGCTGGCGTTATTCTTCATGTGTGGGGTGCTGGCGTTATTCTTCATGTCTGGGGTGCTGGCGTTATTCTTCATGTCTGGGGTGCTGGCGTTATTCATGTGTGGGGTGCTGGCGTTATTCTTCATGTGTGGGGTGCTGGCGTTATTCTTCATGTGTGGGGTGCTGGCGTTATTCATGTGTGGGGTGCTGGCGTTATTCTTCATGTGTGGGGTGCTGGCGTTATTCATGTGTGGGGTGCTGGCGTTATTCATGTGTGGGGTGCTGGCGTTATTCTTCATGTGTGGGGTGCTGGCGTTATTCATGTCTGGGGTGCTGGCGTTATTCTTCATGTGTGGGGTGCTGGCGTTATTCTTCATGTGTGGGGTGCTGGCGTTATTCTTCATGTCTGGGGTGCTAGCGTTATTCATGTGTGGGGTGCTGGCGTTATTCTTCATGTGTGGGGTGCTGGCGTTATTCTTCATGTGTGGGGTGCTGGCGTTATTCTTCATGTGTGGGGTGCTGGCGTTATTCTTCATGTGTGGGGTGCTGGCGTTATTCTTCATGTGTGGGGTGCTGGCGTTATTCTTCATGTGTGGGGTGCTAGCGTTATTCTTCATGTGTGGGGTGCTAGCGTTATTCTTCATGTGTGGGGTGCTGGCGTTATTCTTCATGTGTGGGGTGCTAGCGTTATTCATGTGTGGGGTGCTGGCGTTATTCTCCATGTGTGGGGTGCTGGCGTTATTCTTCATGTCTGGGGTGCTAGCGTTATTCATGTGTGGGGTGCTGGCGTTATTCTTCATGTCTGGGGTGCTGGCGTTATTCTTCATGTGTGAGGTGCTGGCGGTATTCATATCTCGGGTGCTGGCGTCATTCTTCATGCCTGGTCCTCGGTGTTACTCCAGAACCCATCCTCCAGAGGTCCCCCGCAGCCCAGGCTGCACCACACAGGGGCAGGATGGACCTATATGAAGTTCTCTGACGAGACTAAACCTGTGTGGTCACCAGACGAGGATGATACAGCCTCACCCAAGGTGACGTGTCGTGTTCGCTGTCACCTCCAGCAGGCGGTGTCAGGGATCACAACTGGATTTCTTGGATGTGGAAAGGGAGCTGTGGTTTCTGGCATTATTTCATGACAGCTAGAGACTGGGTGTGAATAAATGGGGCCTTTGTCGTCTTTTCCTAGCGCTACCTCGCACACATGAGGGGGGAGGGGGATGTTATTCCATGTGTGGTGAGGTGGCGATGGAAATGAATAGAGGCAGACAGTGTGAATTGTGTGCATGTGTATATATGTATGTGTCTGTGTGTGTGTATATATATGTGTACATTGAGATGTATGGGTATGTATATTTGCGTGTGTGGACGTGTATGTATATACATGTGTATGTGGGTGGGTTGGGCCATTTCTTTCGTCTGTTTCCTTGCGCTACCTCGCAAATGCGGGAGACAGCGACAAAGCAAAATAAATAATAAAATAAAATATATATATATATATATATATATATATATATATATATATATATATATATATATATATATATATATATATATATATATATCACTGATTCCATAAATACATCCCATTCCTCCCCCACTCCCCTTACTTCCATTGTTCTCACCTTTTTCCATTCTGTACTCAGTCTCTCCTGGTACTTCCTCACACAGGTCTCCTTCCCAAGCTCACTAACTCTCACCACCCTCTTCACCCCAACATTCACTCTTCTTTTCTGAAAACCCATACAAATCTTCACCTTAGCCTCCACAAGATAATGATCAGACATCCCACCAGTTGCACCTCTCAGCACATTAACATCCAAAAGTCTCTCTTTCGCGCGCCTGTCAATTAACACGTAATCCAATAACGCTCTCTGGTCATCTCTCCTACTTACTTGGATTGCGCAAAAGATGCTTGTGGCATGAGAAGAGTGGGAGGTGGGTTGATTAGAAAGGGTAGTGAGTGGTGGGATGAAGAAGTAAGAGTATTAGTGAAAGAGAAGAGAGAGGCATTTGGACGATTTTTGCAGGGAAAAAATGCAATTGAGTTGGAGATGTATAAAAGAAAGAGACAGGAGGTCAAGAGAAAGGTGCAAGAGGTGAAAAAAAGGGCAAATGAGAGTTGGGGTGAGAGAGTATCATTAAATTTTAGGGAGAATAAAAAGATGTTCTGGAAGGAGGTAAATAAAGTGCGTAAGACAAGGGAGCAAATGGGAACTTCAGTGAAGGGCGCAAATGGGGAGGTGATAACAAGTAGTGGTGATGTGAGAAGATGGAGTGAGTATTTTGAAGGTTTGTTGAATGTGTTTGATGATAGAGTGGCAGATATAGGGTGTTTTGGTCGAGGTGGTGTGCAAAGTGAGAGGGTTAGGGAAAAGGATTTGGTAAACAGAGAAGAGGTAGTGAAAGCTTTGCGCAAGATGAAAGCCGGCAAGGCAGCAGGTTTGGATGGTATTGCAGTGGAATTTATTAAAAAAGGGGGTGACTGTATTGTTGACTGGTTGGTAAGGTTATTTAATGTATGTATGACTCATGGTGAGGTGCCTGAGGATTGGCGGAATGCGTGCATAGTGCCATTGTACAAAGGCAAAGGGGATAAGAGTGAGTGCTCAAATTACAGAGGTATAAGTTTGTTGAGTATTCCTGGTAAATTATATGGGAGGGTATTGATTGAGAGGGTGAAGGCATGTACAGAGCATCAGATTGGGGAAGAGCAGTGTGGTTTCAGAAGTGGTAGAGGATGTGTGGATCAGGTGTTTGCTTTGAAGAATGTATGTGAGAAATACTTAGAAAAGCAAATGGATTTGTATGTAGCATTTATGGATCTGGAGAAGGCATATGATAGAGTTGATAGAGATGCTCTGTGGAAGGTATTAAGAATATATGGTGTGGGAGGAAAGTTGTTAGAAGCAGTGAAAAGTTTTTATCGAGGATGTAAGGCATGTGTACGTGTAGGAAGAGAGGAAAGTGATTGGTTCTCAGTGAATGTAGGTTTGCGGCAGGGGTGTGTGATGTCTCCATGGTTGTTTAATTTGTTTATGGATGGGGTTGTTAGGGAGGTAAATGCAAGAGTTTTGGAAAGAGGGGCAAGTATGAAGTCTGTTGGGGATGAGAGAGCTTGGGAAGTGAGTCAGTTGTTGTTCGCTGATGATACAGCGCTGGTGGCTGATTCATGTGAGAAACTGCAGAAGCTGGTGACTGAGTTTGGTAAAGTGTGTGGAAGAAGAAAGTTAAGAGTAAATATGAATAAGAGCAAGGTTATTAGGTACAGTAGGGTTGAGGGTCAAGTCAATTGGGAGGTGAGTTTGAATGGAGAAAAACTGGAGGAAGTGAAGTGTTTTAGATATCTGGGAGTGGATCTGGCAGCGGATGGAACCATGGAAGCGGAAGTGGATCATAGGGTGGGGGAGGGGGCGAAAATTCTGGGGGCCTTGAAGAATGTGTGGAAGTCGAGAACATTATCTCGGAAAGCAAAAATGGGTATGTTTGAAGGAATAGTGGTTCCAACAATGTTGTATGGTTGCGAGGCGTGGGCTATGGATAGAGTTGTGCGCAGGAGGATGGATGTGCTGGAAATGAGATGTTTGAGGACAATGTGTGGTGTGAGGTGGTTTGATCGAGTGAGTAACGTAAGGGTAAGAGAGATGTGTGGAAATAAAAAGAGCGTGGTTGAGAGAGCAGAAGAGGGTGTTTTGAAGTGGTTTGGGCACATGGAGAGAATGAGTGAGGAAAGATTGACCAAGAGGATATATGTGTCGCAGGTGGAGGGAACGAGGAGAAGAGGGAGACCAAATTGGAGGTGGAAAGATGGAGTGAAAAAGATTTTGTGTGATCGGGGCCTGAACATGCAGGAGGGTGAAAGGAGGGCAAGGAATAGAGTGAATTGGAGCGATGTGGTATACCGGGGTTGACGTGCTGTCAGTGGATTGAATCAAGGCATGTGTAGCGTCTGGGGTAAACCATGGAAAGCTGTGTAGGTATGTATATTTGCGTGCGTGGACGTATGTATATACATGTGTATGGGGGGGGGTTGGGCCATTTCTTTCGTCTGTTTCCTTGCGCTACCTCGCAAACGCGGGAGACAGCGACAAAGTATAACAAAAAAACACAACAAACAATATATATATATATATATATATATATATATATATATATATATATATATATATATATATATATATATACCAAAAGGTATGATATGGATAATGCACTCGATTGCTTGATATGGATCATCTGTGTTTTCAGAACGAATTCGATAAATTCTGTAGAAAAAGTTGTCGTGTGGTATATATGGGTTTGTGCTTTGGTGGTTCGCGTTATTGACCGTGAGGCATTCACGGGCCGCCCAGGGTGAAGCGCATAGGTTCGAATCGTGGTTATGGCAGTCGGTCCACAATCAACCCAGCTGTTCATCCACCCCAAGGGGTTGGTCGATAAGGTAGGTCCCTGGTTCAGGCTAGGGCATATATACTATACATAACGTTTGTGGTATGGCCTTAATAAAGGCCTCAGCTGCCCGTGCCGTCTCAGCTAACATATGAGAAAAAAAGGTGAAACAGTGAAACCAAGAATAGCGTGGCGAGGGATCAGTCTTGCTGTCGGGGACATACGTTATGTCGCATTGATATTGGATCTTACGGTGGGATCTCATCACAACTCACTGACGACATTAAGGTGGGAGGTAAAGCTGCAACACACAGGAAACGTTGCAAACGGAGATAGACACACGGAGGGACGAGTCGTTAGTTGACGATAAATGAATTTTGATATCTATAAGAGCAAAGTCTTACACAAAGATGATACAGACGAGGCTACATTAGGTATACTATTGACCTGCACAACGGGAATGAAGAACACGACTTGGATGTGGTGACCTCCAAGTGTCCTCAGTAATCATACGTAAATGTGAAAAAAAAGGCGAATATCAAACCAAATCTTGATCTTCATAGGTCGGTCAGTAAGGTTAAGCACATGTTCCTCAACAGATTCTTTACATATGGAATGGTTTACCAGCAAGTGGAGTTGAATGCAACTTCATAAATACGTATAGAAAGAGTCAACAAATGCTTAGCTTTAGATTTAAGTTCACGACTAACTTTACTTGCGTCTCCGTAGATATAAAGTTTCTGGATGTTTTAGCTTTAAATTTAAGTTCACGACTAACTTGCGTCTCGGTAGATATAAAGTTTCTGGATGTTTTACCCGTTCTGATCTCCTTTACCATCACAAACAATCCGGAAAGGATCCAACGCGTCTACTGCAGTATTCAGTCCTTTGTGTAAAGGTTATTTTACTCACCATCTCTTCGACATTGTTTATTTTCTGGTGCATCACCTTTGGCTTACGCTGAGGTTGGCTAGGGTCGAGGAGGCCAAGGGCGGGACCTCTCACCTGGGGTGGGGGGGGGGGGGGGGGGTGTCAGGCAAGATCTACTGGTATAACTGTTTTATCCGAGGTGTTTGGCGAGACTTCAAGATGGCGCCGGACAGCAGCTCTTCCACGATATTTCGGAAGGAAGTAAATAACGTGCGAAAGACAAGAGAACAAAAGGGGACATCGGTGAAGGGAAGAAAAGGGGAAGTGATAACACGTAGTGATGGAGTGAGGAGGAGTTGGAGTGAGTATTTTGAAGGTTTATTGAATGTGTTCGATGATAGAGTGGCAGATGTAAGGCCCTTAGGTCGGGGTGATATGCGAAGTGAAAGAATCTGGTAGAGTGGTTTGGTGAAAAGAGCAGAGATGGTGAAAGCCTTGTGGAGGATGAAATCCGGCAAAGCGTTGGGATTGGGTGGCATTGCAGTTGACTTTATTAAGAAAGGGGGTGACTTTGTTGTTGATTGATTGGTAAGGATATTCATTGTATGTATAGATGATGGTGAAGTGCCTGAGGATTGGAGGGATGCGTGTACAGTGCCATTGTTTAAAGGCATAGGGGATAAAGTGAATGTCCAAAGTACAGTGGCATAAGTTTGTTGAGTCTGCTTGGAAAATTATATGGGAGGGTATTGACTGAGAGGGTGAAGGCATGTACAGAGCATCAGACTGGGGAGGAACAGTGTGGTTTCAGAAGTGGTAAAAGATGTGTGGATCAGGTGTTTTCTTTGATGAATGTGAGAAATACTTAAGAAAGATGGATTTGTATGTGGCATTAATGGATCTGGAGAAGGCATATGATAAGGTTGATCGGGATGCGTTGTGGAAGGTCTTAAGAATATGTGTTGTGGGAGGCAAGTTGCTAGAAGCAATGAAAAGTTTTTAATTAAGGGTGTAAAACGTGTGTACGAATAGGAAGAGACGAAGGAGATTGGTTTCCAGTGAAGGTCGGTCTTCGGCAAGGGTATGTGGTGTCACGATGGTTGTTTTTATGTGTTTATGTATGAGGTGGTTAGGTAGGTGAATGCAAGAGTTTTAGAGAGAGGGGCGAGTACGCAGTCTGTTGTGGATAACAGGGCCTGGGAAGTGAGTCAGTTGTTTTTTGCCGATGATACAGCACTAGTGGCTGATTCGAGTGAGAAGCTGCAGAAGTTGGTGACTGAGTCTGTAAGAGTGTTTGAAAGGAGAGAGTTGAGAGTAAATGTGAATAAAAGCAAGGTTATAAGGGTTAGGAGGGTTGAGGGACAAGTTAATTGGGATGTAAGTTTGAGTGGTGTGTGGAGGAGGTTGGAGGTGTTGGAAATGAAATGTTTGAGGACAGTATGTGTGAGGTGGTTTGATCGAGTAAGTAATGAAAGGGTAAGAAAGATGTTTGGTAATAAAAAGAGTGTGGTTGAGAGAGCAGAAGAGGATGTGTTGAAATGGTTTGGACACATGGAGAGAATGAGTGAGGAAATGTTGACAAAGAGGATATATGTGTCAAGGTGGAGGGAACCAGAAGTGGGAGACAGAATTTGAAGTGAAAGGATGGAGTGAAACAGACTTTGAGCTATATATACATTATATATATATATATATATATATATATATATATATATATATATATATATATATATATATATATATATATATGTATATATATATATATATATATATATATATATATATATATATATATATGTATATATATATATATATATATATATATATATATATATATATATATATATATATACGTATATATATATATATATATATATATATATATATATATTATGTATATATATATATATATATATATATATATATATATATATATATATATATATATCTTTTATACTATTCGCCATTTTCCCGCATTAGCGTTAAGAACAGAGGACTGGGCCTTTGAGGGAATATCCTCACCTGGCCCCCTTCTCTGTTCCTTCTTTTGGAAAATTAAAAAAAAAAAACGAGAGGGGAGGATTTCCGGCCACCCGCTCCCTATATGTATGTATATATATATATATATATATATATATATATATAGATAGATAGATAGATAGATGCTCCACCTGCATTCTACTTCCCTGATATTAACTTTCTAGTTTTTCATATTCTTGTGTTCACACATGACCTCACCTTCCAATGTGTTGCTTTTGGAAAAACATCTTTATCTCCAGCTAGTAACAGCAGCCACAGGCCACTTACACAGTGGGATAGTCTTACAGTTATCATGAAGAAGGTTGACGGCTCTAATAACCTTGGCTGTTGATGGGTCTTAAGGTGGCACAGACAACTAACTGACATGACGAAGCTGGTGGTCGATGAGATAGGTTAAGGTAAATAACACACACACACACACATACACACACACACACACACACACACACACACATATATATATATATATATATATATATATATATATATATATATATATATATATATATATGTATATAATATGCATGCTTAAAACTTGGAGGAATATCGGTTGAAGACGTTAAGATGAGGACAGGATTTAGAGATGGTAAGCGAGTATCCAGTAACCTTTTAAACAAACAGAATTTTCTGCCACTACAGTTATATACAACGTTGGTAAGAGATGCATAATATGATTATTATGGAACACTTCAGGTACACACGTCTCTGCTGTTGTATAAGATATGAACCAGGTGTGAGTGTAAATAATAATTATTTTCTATCGTATGTGATAAGTAAATCAGACTACAATCAATGTTGAATCTTTTACAACCCTCGGAACAGGCTCTGAAGTATTGAAGGGTTAGCCCGACACCGTATGTGATGGCGGCCCTGGTGGGTTCTTACCGGCCGGCCACTGGGCTATGTAGGGTGAGGTGTGGGACGTGACCCACGTTAATGACCTGGTGGCTGACCAGAAGACCCCACCCTACGTGGTACAATGAAGCAACGATGATCGAACAATGATGATCGAAGAAGGAAAGAACATTTTAGAGATGGAAAGGTTTTCGGAGCCATACACACCAACTTCCGACTTTGTGTTCCGTATGAAATACATGCCAAGATGGTTGACGACTGCCATCAGGGAGGAAGTGTCTTGCAGGATAAAGTTGATCCTCGCTGGTTACTGGCCAGAGAAGAGTTTCCCGAGTTCAGCGTGAGACAGAAGCTTCCTGCCTCCACCACCACCACCAGATATTATGGCCACATGGAAGGCACACAGCCATCCTCTCTCACTGCAACCCACCACCTTCAACCTTCTCGTTTGATAAACATTTATTTTATGTTTGATATTGGTGAATAAAGTGGGGTTCAGCGGTAGAATGAAGTGGTGTGCAGTTCAGCGTTAGAATGAAGTGGGGTGGGGTTCGGCGGTAGAATGAAGTGGTGTGCGGTTCAGCGGTAGAATGAAGTGGTGTGCGGTTCGGCGGTAGAATGAAGTGGGGTGCGGTTTAGCGTTAGAATGAAGTGGGGTGGGGTTCATCGATACAGTGAAGTGGGGTTCATCGGTAGAATGAAGTGGGGTGGGGTTCATCGGTACAGTGAAGTGGGGTGGGGTTCATCGGTAGAATGAAGTGGGGTGGGGTTCATCGGTACAGTGAAGTAGGGTGGGGTTCTGTGGAATATTTATGAAGAGGATCGAAAGTTCCTGTCATCGTGCACGTCTCTTATATCATCCATAATACAAGTGGGATTTTCTTTTCAGATTAACAATGTGGGTAAGACGAGACCAGCCATGTGAATGTGGCTTCTCTCTTCATAAATAATACAAGAAAGATTTTCATGTTGTGTTCTGGTGTTTTACCTGTAGCTGTCCTGGATCGTGTGTGTTGTGTCCTGGTGATACATGTACAGCAGGCCTGGTCAGGTGTATTGTGTCCTGGTGATACATGTACACAAGGCCTGGGTCAGGTGTGTTGTGTCCTGGTGATACATGTACAGCAGGCCTGGGTCAGGTGTGTTGTGTCCTGGTGATACATGTACAGCAGTCCTGGGTCGTGTGTGTTGTGTCCTGGTGATACATGTACAGCAGGCCTGGTCAGATGTATTGTGTCCTGGTGATACTTGTACAACAGTCTTGGGTCGTGTGTGTTGTGTGTCCTGGTGATACATGTACAACAGTCCTGGGTCGTGTGTGTTGTGTCCTGGTGATACATGTACAGCAGGCCTGGTCAGGTGTATTGTGTCCTGGTGATACATGTACAACAGTCCTGGGTCAGGTGTGTCCTGGTGATACATGTACAGCAGGCCTGGTCAGGTGTATTGTGTCCTGGTGATACATGTACAACAGTCCTGGGTCAGGTGTGTTGTGTCCTGGTGATACATGTACAGCAGGCCTGGTCAGGTGTGTTGTGTCCTGGTGATACATGTACAGCAGGCCTGGTCAGGTGTGTTGTGTCCTGGTGATACATGTACAACAGTCCTGGGTCGTGTGTGTTGGGTCCTGGTGATACATGTACAACAATCCTGGGTCGTTTGTGTTGTGTCCTGGTGATACAACAGTCCTGAGTCAGGTCTTTAGGAATATAAGTGATGCAGTCGACACCAAGACTTTTCCTAATATCTGAAGTTCCTTTACTCAGATGAATACATTTTCTTTAGGAAAAATGAGACGGCTTTAGTTAAAAAGGAAATGTTTAAAACTGAATTATGTGGTGAGGGACAGTGAGTAAAAGTTATGTACCTATAAAATGGTCAGGAGAAATAATTGGTTCGGCTGACACCGTAACGTAACTGGTCACTTGCACCAGTTACTTGCAGACGAGAGAAGCCGTGCAGTAAACTGTGAAGACATTACCCAAGTGTGTGTGTGTCAGGCAGGAAGGTTAGTGTGTTACACCCGCCAGGATGGTATATATCCTTGTCCATTGCTCACACCTTTCCTGTCACATGCTTACTCAGAGCTCAGGTACGTCATATTATATTCCTCAATACTTATATGACAGAAGAGGGCGGGACTCGGTATGATATTTTGCCGTTGCGCAGCTGGAGGAGGAACAAGGATATCTTGAGTTGATAATCTATTTTAGAAATGTTATATACAAGAACAGATCTTCCTGGTCTTGCTCCTTCCTTCCTTCCTTCAAGCGAATTCAACTGTTCTCAGTTCTTCCGTGCACAACACATGAGGTCGTTTCCTATTCCTTGTGTCATATGGACGGTAATTGTATGCCACCGTTTGCTAGGGTGACCTCGTGGTCCAGATGAACGTGTGAGTCGGTATTCCCCCTCCTGTGAACCAGATGCTCTGTACGTTCAGCATGGCGTTACCACGTCTGCTGTGTACGTTCAGCATGGTGTCACCACGTCTGCTGTGTACGTTCAGCATGGCGTCACTACGGGTGCTGTGTACGTTCAGCATGGCGTCACCACGTTTGTTGTGTACGTTCAGCATGGTGTCAGCACGTCTGCTGTGTACGTTCAGCATGGTGTCACCACGTCTGCTGTGTACGTTCAGCATGGTGTCGCCACGTCTGCTGTGTACGTTCAGCATGGTGTCACCACGTCTGCTGTGTACGTTCAGCATGGTGTCACCACGTCTGCTGTGTACGTTCAGCATGGCGTCACCACGTCTGCTGTGTACGTTCAGCATGGCGTCACCACAGCTGCTGTGTACGTTCAGCATGGCGTCACCACGGCTGCTGTGTACGTTCAGCATGGCGTCACCACAGCTGCTGTGTACGTTCAGCATGGCGTCACCACGGGTGCTGTGTACGTTCAGCATGGCGTCACCACCAAATTCACCAGCCATTCCTTCCACATCAGTTCCAGTGCCAAATTTCATCACACACAAGGCATTCACCACTTCTGATCTTTTCACCAAAACATTTGCCATGACACTCCTGCCTCGCATACTTCCACATCACAAACACCCCACATATACATGCCACCTTGTCATCTAACATATTCACTAGTTCTTCAAAATACTCACTCCATCTCCTTCTTACCTCTTCTTTCCCTCGTATCATTTCCTCATCCGCTTCCTTCATTGATAGTCTAGTTCTCCTCACGACGTTCACCACCTTCCGAGACATTTTCTTATCCTTCCTGAAGTTTGCCGAGACTTTCTTGCCCCATCTTTCATACGTCTTCCTCTAGTCCTTACGTCTTACTCTTGACCCCCAGCGTCTTACTCCTGACCCCCTGCAGCTTCCTGTTGTATATCTCGCGATCACTCGCACTCCTTTTCTGCAGGTGAGGTCCATACACCCTTCGATTCTCTGTCGTTAACATCTTAACCTCCGCACCTCACCACTCGCTGCTCTTCCTCACACACCCGCATAACTTCCGCCTGCCCTCAACCTTCTCTCACACTCTTAAGCAGTGCTTCTCCAAGTACTGAAATCGTTTTTGTCACCTTCTGCCACCTCCTGGTGGCTCTTGACACAAGCCTCTCTAACAAGCTCTTTCACTTTCACCATCCTCGTCCCACCCAAGTCATCTCCCATTTTCTTAAAAGACTCTACCAACCCTCACCCCCTACTCCACCACCTGCCCCTCTCAGCATGTTTACACCAATAAGTCTCTCTTTAGCACGCCAAACAAATAGGACATGATCTAGCGAAGACTGCTTACCATTATCTCCCCTCACCCACGTATGATTGCCATTAACTCCCCCTCACCCACGTATACTTACCATTAACTCCCTCCACCCACGTATGATTACCATTAACTTCCCTCACCCACGTATAATTACCATTAACTAACTCCCCTCACCCACGTATAATTACCATTAGGCAACTTCCCTCATCCACTTATAATTGCCATTAGGCAACTTCCCTCACCCACTTATAATTACCATTAACTCCCCTCACCCACGTATAATTACCATTAACTTCCCTCACCCACGTATAATTACCATTAACTTCCCTCACCCACGTATGATTACCATTAACTTCCCTCACCCACGTATAATTACCATTAACTAACTCCCCTCACCCACGTTTGATTACCATTAGGCAACTTCCCTCATCCACTTATAATTACCATTAACTCCCCTCACTCACGTATTATTACCATTAACTCCCATCACTACCCTCACCCACGTATGATTACCATTAACTACCCTCACTCACGTATAATTACCATTAACTACCCTCATCCACGTATAATTACCATTAACTACTCTCACCCATGCCCCTGAACAATCTGTTCATCATGTTCATTCACAGTAGGTACCCCGCCCCTTGATTCCTAATGTCTTTCTCAGTAACTATCACGTGACACATTTTAAAAGACAGGTTTTCCACGTCCTCCAAAATTCGTAAAGACTTTCTCTTGACTCTTATTTCATCCCTTTCCTAACCTCTCCTATATGTCAGTTAAGGCCCGACCTTGATGTGGACTTATGCCTGTAATAATCTATCTATCTCTCTATCTATAGATAGCAATGTTGTTGATGCACGGTAGGAGGTACATAACCTGGTCAAGGTGTTCACCTAACGCACGCTTCTGCCTCTGTTCTTTCACGGCCGAACCGCAGCGCCTGGATGCCCCCAGTTTTGGGTTTGATTACTCGGGCATCTGGGTCAGGTTTGAAGCTGTGTTACGTTCGCCATGAAGGCAGTTTTGAAGCTACCAGAGACCGTTTTACAAAAGCCTTATGGATTCCCCTTACTTCACTACACTTATTGAAATTAAGCGACCCAGCAAACTTAGATGATAATAAAGGTACCACGGGATCATTGTAAGGAAACATAGGATATCAAGAAGCTGTGGCCCTAAAAGACAACAGAGGCTAGCATGAAAACTGATCCAAACCATTCTCATAGAAGCCATCAGTTTTCCCGTCGTGCAGCACCGGATACCCCAGTTAATGATTATATATATATATATATATATATATATATATATATATATATATATATATATATATATATATATATATATATAATATATGGTTTTGGAAAGAGGGTTAAGTATGCAGTCTGTTGTGGATGAGAGAACATAGGAAGTGAGTCAGTTGTTGCTCACTGATGATACAGCGCTGGTGGCTGATTCGGGTGAGAAACTGCAGAAGCTGGTGACTGAGTTGGGTAAAGTGCTTGAAAGAAGAAAGCTGAGAGTAAATGTGAATAAGAGCAAGGTTATTGGGAGGTAAGTTTGAATGGAGAGAAACTGGAGCTAGTGAAGTGTTTTAGATATCTGGGAGTGGATTTGGCAGCGGATGAAACCATGGAAGAGGAAGAGAATCATAGGATGGGGAGGGGGCGAAAGTTCTGGGAGCGTTGAAAAATGTGGAAGTCGAGAACGTTATCTTAGAAAGCAAAAATGGGTATGGTTGAAGGAATAGTGGTTCCAACAATGTTATATGGTTGCGAGGCGTGGGCTATAGATAGAGTTGTGCGGAGGAAGGTGGATGTGCTGGAAATAAGATGTTTGAGGACAGTATATGGTGTGAGGTGGTTTGATCGAGTAATTAATGAAAGGGTAAGAGAGATGTGTGGTAATAAAAAGAGTGTGGTTGAGAGAGCAGAAGAGGGTGTTTTGAAATGATTTGGTCACATGGAGAGAATGAGTGAGGAAAGATTGACAAAGGGGATATATGTGTCAGAGGTGGAGGGAACGAGGAGAAGTGGGAGACCTAATTGGAGGTGGAAAGATGGAGTAAAAAAGATTTTTGAGTGATCGTGGCCTGAACATGCAGGAGGGTGAAAGGCGTGCAAGGAATAGAGTGAATTGGAACGAGGTAATATACAGGGGTCGACGTGCTGTCAATGGATTGAACTGGGGGATGTGAAGCGTCTGGGTAAACCATGGAAAGTTCTGTGGGGCCTGGATGTGGAAAGGGAGCTGTGGTGTCTGTGCATTATAGATGACAGCTAGAGACTGAGTGTGAACGAATGTGGCCTTTGTTGTCTTTTCCTGGCGCTACCTCGCGCACATGCAGGGGGAGGGGGATGTTATTTCATGTGTGGTGGGGTGGCGACGGATATGAATAAGGGCAGACAGTATGAAATATGTACATGTGTATATATGTATATGTCTATGTGTGTATTATATGTATACGTTGAGATGTATAGGTATGTATATGTGCGTGTGTGGACGTGTATGTATATTCATGTGTATGTGGGTGAGTTGGGCCAATCTTTCGTCTGTTTCTTTGTGCTGCCTTGCTAACCCGGGAGACAGCGACAAAGTATAACAGATAAGATTAAATATATATATATATATATATATATATATATATATATATATATATATATATATATATATATATATATATATATATATATTTTTTTTTTTTTTTGTCGCTGTCTCCCGCGTTTGAGAGGTAGCGCAAGGAAACAGACGAAAAAAATGGCCCAACCCACCCCCATACTCATGTATATACATACGTCCACACACGCAAATATACATACATACACAGCTTTCCATGGTTTACCCCAGACGCTTCACATGCCTTGATTCAATCCACTGACAGCACGTCAACCCCGGTATACCACATCGCTCCAATTCACTCTATTCCTTGCCCTCCTTTCACCCTCCTGCATGTTCAGGCCCCGATCACACAAAATCTTTTTCATATATATATATATATATATATATATATATATATATATATATATATATATATATATATATATATATTTATATATATATATATATATATATATATATATATATATATATATATATATATATATATATATATATATATTGGAAAGGATCATGATTTTGCGCGTGATCAAGTATATTCCTACGAGTCCACGGGGAAAATGAAACACGATAAGTTCCCAAGTGCACTTTCGTGTAATAATCACATCATTAGGGGAGACACAAGACAGAAACATAACAGTCAGTTGATATACAACGAAGAGACGTAGCTAGGACGCTATTTGGTAAACATGCGATTGTCCAAGACAGACAACAAGCGTATCATAAACTTAAAATTTTGCAAATTTTTTCAACAATAAAGGTACTCATTTGTATGGACCATCACTAATATTAAGATTATAATTCGTTGTATATTCAATGATAGAAGATTCATTGATATTTCTCTTGGTAATAGAGTTAGTTGATAATTGAAATGGCATTACTCCAGTCAGTACAATGATCATAGTGTTTAACGTGATTAAACAAGGCATTTGATTCTTGTCCCGTTCTTTTACTATCTTTATGTTGCTTTATCACAGTTTCTACATGGCACTTTATAGATGCACCCAGGAGAATTTTCTGGTGAATTCCTGATTAAGATATTCTTAATAGTATTGTTGTTGCTGAAGGCATCATCTACATATGAATGTTTATATACTTCACGCGTATCAGTGACTTAAGGATTAGACTTTACCTGGATGATGCTAAGGTCATAAGAAAAGTCAACACGGCAGCAGGTGGATCGTACCAACGTCCAGGCCGACTCCAGTGTTGGTCTGATACATTGTCAGTCACGTCCAACTTACATCTCTGATGGCTGCTAAATAATGAGGATGGAACACACTGCAAGAAGGTGTCAATATAGCAATCATCTAGCAGTTTAGAGACAGCAGGAATTTATGTGTTAGATGAGGGCAACATATATGTTACCCGGATTAAGGGAGTTGAATTACAGGGAGAGTTTAGAAGCCTTAGATTTGCCCAGCAAGGAAGAGAGAAGAGAAAGGGTTGACGTGATCACATCCTTTCAGTAAGTAAATCAGGATAATGACGTAGGCGAGGAAATGGTCGCCAGAAGACGCAGGGAGAGAGCAACCAGAGGCCATAACATGAACTTAGTCAAGAGACTTATTTGAAAAAATGAAGTTCTCATGATACAGGTAGGAGTCCTGGATGAATGAAATGAACTGAGTGATAGAACAGTGAATGGAGACAGCATTCATATGTTTGAAAAGTTTTATGGTACTAGAAAAAGTTCAAGAGATGGGGCCCCATGAGTGTAGAACTCTCTCCCGGTACAGTATGAATAGTTGATTAATTACACACACACACACACACACACACACACACACACATACACACTTATATACTTAGGCAGGCAAAGACCAAAAGTCAAAAGCAAAAAATGGGAGACACCAAATGAGGCAAGAAGACGGACTTGTCCGGCCAGAAGCAGAGAGAGAGAGAGAGAGAGAGAGAGAGGTGAGGAAAGTTGAGTAATGATTATATCGTACAAAGTAATGTATACCGATGCAGGTGGACGAGTAGGTAGTGATAAAGAGCTGGAATTCAAGGATCAAATACGGGAAAAATGCACCTGATATTATTGTTGGCGTTGTGGAGACTAAGGTTAGTAAAGAGATTATGTCTCACATGTTCTGTCCAGATCAGTTCATGAGAGAAAGGAAGTAAAGAAGAGACAAAGGAGGAGGAGGAGGATTTATGTTTTGATAAGAAGCTGCTGTAAGTTTCAGGCAATAATGGTAGATGACCCATGCAAACAAGACGTGACAACATGAGTAAGTGAAGTGGTGTTAATCATATATAATCTAAGGAATTTTAATGACTCGTGGCAAAATAAATGATGAAAGCAATGACAGAAGATCCAGGGTAATACATGAAGCAGTAAAACACGCACTTTTCACCGGTGGTAAATAATGAGGGATATCAGTCATGAAGAAACCGAATGGGGAATTTAGATTTACGTGCAGACAGAGAGTCTTGGAGACGTGAATATTTTTTGGTGTATATAAGAAATTTGTCCGTCCCGGTGGGACTGATACACCATCATTACTACACGTTATCCTCACACATCGTAATATCGATATTGATAATAATATTGAGAATATCGTATGATGTCCCAGTTGCAAAAGAGCGATGATGTAATGCTGCTGTTGGATTATTTGATGAATGAAGACAGGAAAAGGCCAGCAATGGAAACTGAATCAAAGAAAAGAAATAGTGGAAATTATACAGAATCGTCATTTCTGTGGCAACATTAAGTGGGAAACGGAGTTCAGTAGCCAGGTACCAGGGCACTGTGGCTATAGGTTCATTGAATCAACGAAGAAGCAACAGAAATATGAGTACCGTTAACATGAAATACAAAGAAAGGATTTTTTTTTTTTTTTTGATAAGTGATGTCAAAATGCTGAAGTAGTTAGTGATTTGCTTTGGAAAAGATAGAGGCATCATCCCAGCCAGCCAGTTTTTGAAAGGTGTGGGAGGACAAGAATCAACTATAGCACGATAAGAAAGGACATTATGAATAAGGCGGGAAACAATCCAAAACTTTTCCACGAATCTGCCTGAATTAAACTCGTCAACTGAGAACAATTAGTAAGGCGGGGAGTTGAAGAGGAAGGTGTGCGGAAGATACGTAAGGAATTGAATGACAGTGCGTAGATATCGTACTGCTGGACCCATCACAAGATAGATGCGCCAACATGTTATGTTTACGAGTGTGCAGCAAGTGTTACCACGTAGGTGTGGGTGGCCGTGGTGGTAATAGGTGAGGGAGAGGCGCTTGGTTAGTGATAGGCTGGTAATGGAGGTGGTGTGGTGACTGGTGTGTGGGTGACTGTGGTGTATGTTTGGTGAGTCTTCTGCTGGTGTTATGGGTGTGTTGGTGTTTGATGAGTGCTCTGCCGGTGACAGAGGTGTATAGTGAGTGCTTTGTTAGACATGATGGTGTAGTGTGAGTGTTCTCCTAATGAGAGAGGTGTATGTAATGTTTAGCTGGTTATTATTGTGTATTGTGAGTGTTCTGCTGGTGACAGTGATGTATGGTAAATGTTCTGCTAATGGTGCTAGCGACTGATCTGCTGGTGATAGTGTTACATGGTGAGTGTTCTGCTTATGATAGTGATATATAGTGAGTTCTGCTGGTTATAGTGGTGTATGGTGAGATTTCTGCTGGTTGTAGTGGTGTATGGTGAGAGCTCTGATGGTTATATTGGTGAAAGATGAGTGTTCTGTTGGCAATGTTGGTGTATGGTGCATAGTCTGCTGGTGATACTGGTGCATAGTGAGTATTCTGCCAGTGGTGTATTGTGTTGGTTGGTATATGGTGAGTGTTCTGCTGGTGACAGTAATGCATGGTGAGCTTTCTCTTGGTGATAGTAGTTAATATTCTGATGGAGATGGCAACGCATTAGTGTTTATTGAGTGTTCTGTAGGTGATTGTGGTGTATAGTGAGTGTCCTGTTGATGTAGTGTGTATAGTGTATGTTCGCGCACCAGCTACCGACGTGTACGGAGCTGCTGTCGTCATTCAGAGCTAGCTCCTGATAGTTTTGTATGGTGAGTGCTCAGGTGATGATAGGGACGTGTAGTGTGTGGTGAGTGTTCTGCTGGTGACAGTTGTGTGTGGTGAGTGTTCTGCTGGTGATAGTGACGTGTTAGTGTTTGGTGAGTGTTCTGGTGATAGTGACGTGTTAGTGTTTGGTGAGGTGTTCTGGTGTTAGTGACGTGTTAGTGTTTGGTGAGTGTTCTGCTTGCGATAGGGACGTGTTGGTGTTTGTGAGTGTTCTGGTGATAGTGACGTGTTAGTGTTTGGTGAGTGTTCTGCTGTGATAGTGACGTGTTGGTGTTTGGTGAGTGTTCTGCTTGTGATAGCGACGTGTTAGTGTTTGGTGAGTGTTCTGGTGATAGTGACGTGTTAGTGTTTGGTGAGTGTTCTGCTGTGATAGTGACGTGTCAGTGTTTGGTGAGTGTTCTGCTTGTGATAGTGACGTGTTGGTGTTTAGTGAGTGTTCTGCTTGTGATAGTGACGTGTTGGTGTTTAGTGAGTGTTCTGCTTGTGATAGTGACGTGTTGGTGTTAATGAGTGTTCTGCTTGTGATAGTGACGTGTTGGTGTTTGGTGAGTGTTCTGGTGATAGTGACGTGTTGGTGTTTGGTGAGTGTTCTGCTGGTGACAGTGACATGTTAGTGTTAGTGATTGTTCTGCTGGTGACAGTGGTGTATGGCGTATGTTCTGCTGGTGACAGTTGTGTTTGGTGAGTGTTCTGCTTGTGATAGTGACGTGTAGTGTTTGGTGAGTGTTCTGCTGGTGACAGTTGTGTTTGGTGAGTGTTCTGCTTGTGATAGGGACGTGTTGGTGTTTAGTGAGTGATAGTGATGTATGGCGTGTTCTGGCTATAGTTGTGTATGGTGAGTATTCTGCTGGCGATAGTGAGGCATGGTGAGTTTTTTGTTGGCAATAGTGATGTATGGTGAGTGTTCAGCTGGTGAGTGGTGTAAGGTGAGTGTTCTGATGGTGATAGTGGTGTATGGTGAGTGTTCTGCTGGTGATGGTGTATGGCGTATGTTCTGCTGGTGACAGTTGTGTTTGGTGAGTGTTCTGCTTGTGATAGGGACGTGTTAGTGTTTAGTGAGTGATAGTGATGTATGGCGTGTTCTGGCTATAGTTGTGTATGGTGAGTATTCTGCTGGCGATAGTGAGGCATGGTGAGTTTTTTTGTTGGCAATAGTGATGTATGGTGAGCAGCTGGTGAGTGGTGTAAGGTGAGTGTTCTGATGGTGATAGTGGTGTATGGTGAGTGTTCTGATGGTGATAGTGGTGTATGGTGAGTGTTCTGCTGGTGATAGTGGTGTATGGTGAGTACTCTTCTGATGAGAGTGGTGAATGATGAATGTTATCTTGGTGATAGTGGTCGATGGTGAGTGTTATTCTGGTGCTAACGGTGTGTGATGAGTGTTATGCTGGTCATAGTGGTGTGTAGTGAGTGTTATCTGGGTGTTAATGGTGTGAAATGAATCATGAGTCTCATGATTGTTCTAGTGATGACTGCAGTGTATAGTGAGTGTTCTGCTGGTGATAGTGGGACATGGTGAGTGTTTTGCTGGTGATAGTGGGACATGGTGAGTGTTTTGCTGGTGAGTTATGTATGGTGAGTGTTCTGCTGGTGATAGTAGGGTATGTTGAGTGTTCTGCTGGTGAGTTATGTATGGTGAGTGTTCTGCTGATAGTGATGTATGGTGAGTGTTCTGCTGGTGATAGTGTTGTATGATGAGTGTTCTGTTAGTTATATTGGTGTATGGTGAGTGTTCTGCTGGTGATAGTGTTGTATGATGAGTGTTCTGTTAGTTATATTGGTGTATGGTGAGTGTTCTGCTGGTGATAGTGTTGTATGATGAGTGTTCTGCTAGCGAAAGTGTGCTTGGTTTGTGGTCTGTTGATGAGAGAATGGTGAATGAAGATACTGTTCAATATTCTGTGGGTTGTTGTGAGATCACCCACATAAATAATGATGTGGAGCTCGAGGTAACGGGTGAATTTTGATGAACTCCAATGTGAGCGAAGCAGCAATACTTGGTGAGACTGGTGATGTTCACTGAGGGAAGAACAAGATCTTTTCTCACTCCTGGTGCTTCGATAGTTTTATTGAAGGGTGAGGTATGGTGATCCTGATGATTGATGAAGATATGGTGATCTTGATATTTGATGAAGATATGGTGAGTGATGTTTGATGTAGGTATGATAAGCCTGATGTTTGGTGAAGGTATGGTGATCCTGAAGTTTGATGAAGGTATGATGAGCCTGGTGTTTGATGAAGGTATGGTGATCCTGATGTTTGATGAAGGTATGATGAGCCTGATGTTTGATGAAGGTATGGTGAGCCTGATGTTTGATGAAGGTATGGTGAGCCTGATGTTTGATGAAGGTATGGTGAGCTGATGTTTGATGAAGGTATGATGAGCCTGATGTTTGATGAAGGTATGGTGAGCGTGATGTTTGATGAAGGTATGATGAGCCTGATGTTTGATGAAGGTATGGTGAGCCTGATGTTTGATGAAGATATGATGAGCCTGGTGTTTGATGAAGGTATGGTGAGCCTGATGTCTGATGAAGGTATGATGAGCCTGGTGTTTGATGAAGGTATGGTGATCCTGATGTTTGATCAAGGTATGATGAGCCTGGTGTTTGGTGAAGGTATGGTGAGCCTGATGTCTGATGAAGGTATGATGAGCCTGATGTTTGATGAAGGTATGGTGAGCCTGATGTTTGATGAAGGTATGATGAGCCTGGTGTTTGATGAAGGTATGATGAGCCTGATGTTTGAGAAAGGTATGATGAGCCTAGTGTTTGATGAAGGTATGGCGATCCTGATGTTTGATGAAGGTATGATGAGCCTGGTGTTTGATGAAGGTATGGTGAGCCTGATGTTTGATGAAGGTATGGTGAGCCTGGTGTTTGATGAAGGTATGGTGAGCCTGATGTTTGATGAAGGTATGATGAGCCTGGTGTTTGATGAAGGTATGATGAGCCTGATGTTTGATGAAGGTATGATGAGCCTGATGTTTGATGAAGTTATGATGAGCCTGGTGTTTGATAAAGGTATGATGAGCCTGATGTTTGATGAAGGTATGGTGAACCTGATGTTTGATGAAGGTATGATGAGCCTGATGTTTGATGAAGGTATAATTAGCCTGATGTTTGATGAAAGTAAGGAGAGTGATGTTTGATGAAGGTATGATGAGTCTGATGTTTAATGAAGGTATGGTGAGTCTGGTGTTTGATGAAGATATGGTGAACCTGATGTTTGATGGTGTGATGAGTCTGATGTTTGATGAAGGTACGGTGAGTCTGATGTTTGATAAAGGTATGGTGAGTCTGATGTTTGATGAAGGTATGGTGATCCTGATGTTTGAGGAAAGTATGGTGAACCTGGTGTTTGATGATGGTATGATGAGCCTGGTGTTTGATGAAGGTATGGTGAGCCTGGTGTTTGATGAAGGTATGGTGAGCCTGTTTGATGAAGGTATGGTGAGCCTGTTTGATGAAGGTATGGTGAGCCTGATGTTTGATTAGGTATGATGAGCCTGGTGTTTGATGAAGGTATGGTGATCCTGATGTTTGATGTAGGTATGATGAGTCTGGTGTTTGATGAAGGTATGTGAGCCTGATGTTTGATGAAGGTATGATTAGCCTGATGTTTGATAAAGGTATGATAAGCCTGTTGTTTGATGAAAGGTATGATGTGACCTGTGTTTGATGAAGGTATGATGAGCCTGGTGTTTGATGATAGGTTATAGTGAGCTGTTCGATGAAGGTATGGTGAGCCTGGTTTTTGATGAAGGTACGGTGATCCTGATGTTTGATGTAGGTATAATGAGCCTGGTGTTTGATGAAGGTATGGTGATGCTGATGTTTGATGTAGGTGTGATGAGTCTGGTGTTTGATGAAGGTAAGGTGAGTCTGGTGTTTGAAGGTATGGTGATCCTGATGTTTGATAAAGGTATGATGAGCCTGTTGTCTGATGAAAGTATGGTGAGCCTGATGTTTGATGAAGGTATGATGAGTCTGATGTTTGATGAAGGTATGGTGAGCTGATGTTTGATGAAGGTATGGTGAGTCTGGTGTTGATGAAGGTATGGTGAGCCTGATGTTTGATGAAGGTATGGTGAGCCTGGTGTTTGATGAAGGTATGGTTAGCCTGGTGTTTGATGAAGGTATGGTGAGCCTGGTGTTTGATGAAGGTATGGTGAGCCTGATGTTTGATGAAGGTATGATGAGCTCTGGTGTTTGATGAAGGTATGGTGAGTCCTGATGTTTGATGAAGGTATGGTGAGCCTGATGTTTGATGAAGGTATGATGAGCCTGATGTTTGATGAAGGTATGGTGAGCCTGATGTTTGATGAAGGTATGGTGAGTCTGGTGTTTGATGAAGGTATGGTGATCCTGATGTTTGATGAAGGTATGATGAGCCTGGTGTTTGATGAAGGTATGGTGAGCCTGATGTTTGATGAAGGTATGATGAGCCTGATGTTTGATGAAGGTATGATGAGCCTGATGTTTGATGAAGGTTATGATGAGCCTGATGTTTGATGAATGTTTGGTGAGCCTGGTGTTTGATGAAGGTATGATTAGCCTGATGTTTGATGAAGGTATGATTAGCCTGATGTTTGATGAAGGTATTGTGAGCCTGGTGTTTGATGAATGTATGGTGATCCCGATGTTTGATGAAGGTATGGTGAGCCTGGCGTTTGATGAATGTATGGTGAGTCTGGTGTTTGATGAAGGTATGGTGATCCCGATGTTTGATGAAGGTATGATGAGCCTGGTTTGATGAAGGTATGATGAGCCTGATGTTTGATGAAGGTATGATGAGCCTGGTTTGATGAAGGTATGATGAGCCTGATGTTTGATGAAGGTATGGTGATCCCGATGTTTGATGAAGGTATGATGAGTCTGATGAAGGTATTGTGAGTCTGGTGTTGGATGAAGGTATGGTGAATCTGATGTTGGATGAAGGTATGGTGAGTCTGGTGTTGGATGAAGGTATGGTGAGTCTGGTGTTGGATGAAGGTATGGTGAGTCTGGTGTTGGATACAGATATCAGCGTGTCATTTATCAGTGAAGAATAACAGCGTCTGAACGATGAATAATGACCATTTGTGAATAATATATTTAGCAAAGGTCATATGAAGTTGTCTGGAGCCATTAGCATGACTTCCAGGGCCAAGTGTTGACCCAGAGGCGCCATAATGCTGAGTCGTGGTCGCCTGACCTGGAGAGAGAGAGAGAGAGAGAGAGAGAGAGAGAGAGAGAGAGAGAGAGAGAGAGAGAGAGAGAGAGAGAGTGGCTGGAGTGGGTCAAGGTCAGTCCCTGTGCTGGTTGTGAGCTTGCTGACGTCACTCATGGTGAAGATGGGGTGCGTGCAAGCCGGGTAGCAGGGTGCCGTCAGCAGGTGGGCGAGCAGGAGTCCCTCAGCAGGCGGGCGAGCATGGGGTCCCTCAGCAGGTGGGCGAGCAGGGGTCCGTCAGCAGGCGGGCGAGCAGGAAACCGTCAGCGTCCCTGACCATCAAGGGTCAGTATGGAGATGGGCGGGTCAGCAGGGGTACGTCAGTGAAGAGGTGTGAGGCATCGCAGACGACGGCACCGTCCGGGACCACACCCGGGAACCTGGGGTTTCCCTGCGACCCAAGGTTGTGACCACACTGCCCACCTCCCCGTCCACACACACACACACACACACACACACACACACACACACACACACACACAAGGCTACTTGATGTGTTCTCATGAAGCATTATGGTAATAATTGTACTTCTCCTTCAAGTCTACTCGGTAAGAGACATAATGGTTGCTGGGGTGTGAGGGCGTCCCAGCTGTGACGAAACAGAGGAGAATATGACTGGTTAAGATGAGCCAAGATGGAGGGGATGGTACGCACACCTTGTAACTAGACCTTCCAGTCTGAGGCATATGATGCAGCAGACGTAATGGACGCGTGGCTCGAGTTCATGATGGGAAGCTTGGTTCACTAGGAAAATGTTGACACAAGTGTTTACTTGATGATATTATGGTGTAATATCTCGCTACTTCCCTGTTTACTGTGGCCAGGACCCGGGCAGCCAACCATCACCACTCCCCTGTTTACTGTGGCCAGGACCCGGGCAGCCAACCATCACCACTCCCCTGTTTACTGTGGCCAGGACCCGGGCAGCCAACCATCACCACTCCCCTGTGTACTGTGGCCAGGACCCGGGCAGCCAACCATCACCACTCCCCTGTGTACTGTGGCCAGGACCCGGGCAGCCAGCAGTTTAAGGGTAGTAGTGGGTCACAAGGGTTGTAAGGTTTGTGGACTGATGAAACGGACATTCCAGTCTTGAACTACTGGCAGGTGGAGGGTACGGTGAGAGGTGGTGCTGGTGGTGAGGGAGAGAGTACAGCCATGACTTGCTGTTCTTGGCCTCCTTCTGGATTATTGAGAAAAATTCATGTTTAACTTACCCAGTCATTAACTCTTGTGGGAAATCACGCTGAATTAGTATATATATATATATATATATATATATATATATATATATATATATATATATATATATATATATATATATATGTATATATATATATATATATATATATATATATATATATATATATATATATATATATATATATATATATATATATATATATCAATCATAGTATTTATCATAGGTGGGGCTTCTCTAATAAGTCAGATTTTAAGGTCCTACATACATAATGATGATGACAAGTAAAACGTACGACCTACAGTGGAAGAAATAAAAGTACTGGGTTCCAACAGAGCATGCAGAAGTCGCAGGTCTTCAAGTGGAGAGGCCTATAGATCACCTTTTATTATGGAGCAACCATATATCTATTGTTAATAATTGAAGAACAATAACTGTGAATAAAGGTGATGTCAAAAACTTGGTTGCAAAACAAGGTCTGGCAATCTGTAGTCACAGGCAAGCTAATATGGGGATGTTTGTGCATGCAAAGTATGCTGCAATGGAGGCCTGCGAACATTTCAACAGCTGTATTAACATACTCAGCTGTGATGACAGTTTTGAACAATCATGGTGTTAAGAAACTTTGAATAGTTTACAACAGACAGTTCTGGTGCACCTCATTCATGAAACTGGAGTTGCTTTAGATCCTGTCAAAGTTGGTATACTTTGTCTCTTTCCTACTTTAACATGATGGGACACCGAAGTAGTTTTACACCAGAGGCAAGAAGTTGGCTAAATAGGCCTGGAATGTCTCTCTATAAGCAACAGAAACCTTTGTGAAACTTAATGATGTTGCTGACCACAATCAGCCGAGGACACAGATTTGTCTGTTATGGAACTTAATGTCATCACGTATTGAAGAAGTACATTCAAGGTAACGAACTGGACGAGGAAACCTTGATATAGTTTCACAAGTCACATCCCTGACGACAACATTGTCCAAGGCTACTGCTCTTCAACACACCAGAGAATGTTTTACAACCTGGCAGTTGTCCACTAATTTTCCCCACCTCAAGCTAAGTGGGGATAGATGAGACATGGAAATTCTCAGCAGCCCGACTGAACATCTTTTGATGTGATGAGCAACAGGATTGTTTCTATAATTATCAAAATATGACAAAAAGAAAGAAACACCACAAGCAAACAAATTTATTTTGGCCTGACTTAAAAGTGCTCTAGAAGTATCAGCATGACTTTAGATTTCAAGTATATAGGACCTTGTTTGAAAAGGATTTCATTCTCTTACTCCTGCTTCAGCTTTCTGCTTCTAAACATTGTTTTGTTTCTTAATGTGGTTACTATATCAGTTTACATAATTTTTAGAAAACAGGTTTACAGGAGTCATAATGAAAACAGAAAAATCGTGAAGGTTAATACCTTTAAAACATGTCTCAAGAATATTTCTGTCTTATTATCATGCTTTTATCACCATCTTTATGTTTCATCAAACAACTGACTGCACTAGCAGCTTTTAGCATCATTTATATACAGATTACAATACTGAATCTACATATATATATATTTTTATTATTTTATTTTGCTTTGTCGCTGTCTCCCGCGTTTGCCAGGTAGCGCAAGGAAACAGACGAAAGAAATGGCCCAACCCACCCCCATACACATGTATATACACACACGTCCACACACGCAAATATACATACCTATACATCTCAATGTACACATATATATACACACACAGACACATACATATATACCCATGCACACAGTTCACACTGTCTGCCTTTATTCATTCCCATCGCCACCTCGCCACACATGGAATACCATCCCCCTCCCCACTCATGTGTGCGGGGTAGCGCTAGGAAAAGACAACAAAGGCCTCATTCGTTCACACTCAGTCTCCAGCTGTCATGTAATAATGCCCGAAACCACAGCTCCCCCTCCACATCCAGGCCCCACACAGCTTTCCATGGTTTACCCCAGACGCTTCACATGCCCTGATTCAATCCACTGACAGCACATCAACCCCGGTACACCACATCGATCCAATTCACTCTATTCCTTGCCCGCCTTTCACCCTCTTGCATGTTCAGGCCCCGATCACTCAAAATCTTTTTCACTCCATCTTTCCACCTCCAATTTGGTCTCCCACTTCTCGTTCCCTCCACCTCTGACACATAATCCTCTTGGTCAATCTTTCCACACTCATTCTCTCCATGTGCCCAAACCATTTCAAAACACCCTCTTCTGCTCTCTCAACCACGCTCTTTTTATTTCCACACATCTCTCTTACCCTTACATTACTTACTCGATCAAACCACCTCACACCACACATTGTCCTCAAACATCTCATTTCCAGCACATCCACCCTCCTGCGCACAACTCTATCCATAGCCCACGCCTCGCAATCATACAACATTGTTGGAACCACTATTCCTTCAAACATTCCCACTTTTGCTTTCCGAGATAATGTTCTCGACTTCCACACATTCTTCAAGGCTCCCAGGAATTTCGCCCCCTCCCCCACCCTATGATTCACTTCCGCTTCCATGGTTCCATCCGCTGCCAGATCCACTCCCAGATATCTAAAACACTTTACTTCCTCCAGTTTTGCTCCATTCAAACTTACCTCCCAATTGACTTGACCCTCATACCTACTGTACCTAATAACCTTGCTCTTATTCACATTTACTCTTAACTTTCTTCTTTCACACAATTTACCATGCAAGAATGCAAGAGTTTTGGAAAGAGGGGCAAGTATGAAGTCTGTTGGGGATGAGAGAGCTTGGGAAGTGAGTCAGTTGTTGTTCGCTGATGATACAGCGCTGGTGGCTGATTCATGTAAGAAACTGCAGAAGCTGGTGACTGAGTTTGGTAAAGTGTGTGAAAGAAGAAAGTTAAGAGTAAATGTGAATAAGAGCAAGGTTATTAGGTACAGTAGGGTTGAGGGTCAAGTCAATTGGGAGGTAAGTTTGAATGGAGAAAAACTGGAGGAAGTAAAGTGTTTTAGATATCTGGGAGTGGATCTGGCAGCGGATGGAACCATGGAAGCGGAAGTGGATCATAGGGTGGGGGAGGGGGCGAAAATCCTGGGAGCCTTGAAGAATGTGTGGAAGTCGAGAACATTATCTCGGAAAGCAAAAATGGGTATGTTTGAAGGAATAGTGGTTCCAACAATTTTGTATGGTTGCGAGGCGTGGGCTATGGATAGAGTTGTGCGCAGGAGGGTGGATGTGCTGGAAATGAGATGTATGAGGACATTGTGTGGTGTGAGGTGGTTTGATCGAGTAACGTAAGGGTAAGAGAGATGTGTGGAAATAAAAAGAGCGTGGTTGAGAGAGCAGAAGAGGGTGTTTTGAAATGGTTTGGGCACATGGAGAGAATGAGTTGAGGAAAGATTGACCAAGAGGATATATGTGTCGGAGGTGGAGGGAACGAGGAGAAGTGGGAGACCAAATTGAAGGTGGAAAGATGGAGTGAAAAAGATTTTGTGTGATCGGGGCCTGAACATGCAGGAGGGTGAAAGGAGGGCAAGGAATAGAGTGAATTGGATCGATGTGGTATACCGGGGTTGACGTGCTGTCAGTGGATTGAATCAGGGCATGTGAAGCGTCTGGGGTAAACCATGGAAAGCTGTGTAGGTATATATATTTGCGTGTGTGGACGTGTATGTATATACATGTGTATGGGGGTGGGTTGGGCCATTTCTTTCGTCTGTTTCCTTGCGCTACCTCGCAAACGCGGGAGACAGCGACAAAGCAAAAAAGAATATATATATATATATATATATATATATATATATATATATATATATATATATATATTTTTTTTTTTTTTTTCTATGAGTCCAAGGGAAAATGAAACACGATAAGTCCCCAAGTGCACTTTCGTGTAATAATCACATCAGGGGACATACAAGAAAGAAATATATCAGTTGATATACAACGAAGAGACGGAGCTAGGACGCCATTTGGTAAACAAGTGAAAACGGCGTCCTAGCTTCGTCTCTTCGTTGTATATCAACTGACTGTTATACTTCTTTTTTGTATCTCCCCTGATGATGTGATTATTACACGAAACTGCACTTGGGAACTTATCGTGTTTCATTTTCCCCGTGGGCTCATGGGAATATACTTGATCACGATTAAAATTGAGATCCTTTCCAATATATATATATATATATATATATATATATATATATATATATATATATATATATATATATATCTGCTTTTCTAAGTATTTCTCGCATACATCCCTCAAAACAAACACCTGTTCCACACATCCTCTACCACTTCTGAAACCACACTGCTCTTCCCCAATCTGATGCTCTGTACGTGCCTTCACCCTCTCAATCAATACCCTCCCATATAATTTCCAAGGGATACTCAACAAACTTATGCCTCTGTAATTTGAAGACTTGCCTTTATCCTCTTTGCCTTTGTACAGTGGCACTATGCATGCATTCCGCCAATCCTCAGGCACTTCACCATGAACCATACATACCTTGAATATCCTTACCAACCAATCAACAGTATACCACATCGTTCCAATTCACTCAATTCCTCGCACCCCTTTCACACTCTAGCATTTTCAGCCCCCTATCACTCAAAGTCTTTCGCTCCATCCTTCCACCTTCAGTTTGGTCTCCCGCTTCTGGTTCCCTCCACTTTGGACACATATATCCTTTTTGTCAACCTTTCCCCACTTATCCGTGTACTTGTAAGTGATTTTCCTATGTGTCTGCAGACAGTTTACTTCCTCTATAATCCTCCCAGTGTGAAGGCTATGAACATACACTACGAGATATCGTGTCCAGATACAACAACCACATGAACAACACTACGAGATATCGTGTCCAGATACATCAGCCAAATGAACGTACACTACGAGATATCGTGTCCAGATACATCAGCCACATGAACGTATATTACGATACATACAACAACCGCACAACACGACACAACAAAGTCAAGATCGTCATCTACTTTAGAAACGAAGATACAAACAACGTTACAATGAAGAACCAGCCATGCAGGAAACAAGACACATTACAATTCCTTATTTGTTCTCCCTCCACAAGATAGTGATCAGACATCCCACCATCTGCTCCTTTACATCCAAAAGTCTCCTTTTTACACGCCAATCTTTTACCATTAAATCTAATGATGCCCGCTGACCATCTCTCCTACTCGCATACGTAATACTGTGTATGTCCCTCTTTTTAAACTAGACATTCAAAAGCACCAGTCCATTTATAGCTCAACTCCACAAGCTGTTCGCCATTTTCGTTCATAATATTGCATAACCCATACCCAACAATTATACCCGCAACTGCCACATCACTCATCGTCGCATTTAAATCACCCATCACTAATACCCGGTCTTCTGCATCAAAACTGCTGATACATCACTCAACTGCTCCCAAAACACTTGCCTCCCATGATCTTTCTTCCCGTGGCCAGGCCTATAGGTAGTAATAATTACCCAAATCGTGCGGTCCACATCAGTCTATAATTCACTTTTTTACACTTTTGCACACACTTTCACAACCCCTACTCCAGGAGTAGTGCTACTCTTTCCTTAGCTTCTGTCCGTTCACTAACCCCCAGCTTTACTCCTAAGACATTCCCAAACCATTTTTCCCCGTTACTTCTGATTATTTTTTTCTCACTCAGAGCCAGATCATATAGGTTTCTTTCCTCATATATACTACCTATCTCTCCTATCATCTTGGTTACATCCACACACACGTAGAAGCCCAGCCTGAGCCTTCGAGGAGGATAAGCACTCCTGCTTGGCTCCTTCTGTTCCATCTATATATCAGTCTATCTTTTATATATATATATATATATATATATATATATATATATATATATATATATATATATATATATATATATATATATATATATCTTTCTTTCATACTATTCGCCATTTCCCGCATTAGCGAGGTAGCGTTAAGAACAGAGGACTGGGCCTTTGAGGGAGTATCCTCACCTGGCCCCCTTCTCTGTTCCTTCTTTTGGAAAGTTAAAAAAAGAAATGAGAGGGGAGGATTTCCAGCCCCCCGCTCCCTTCCCTTTTAGTCGCCTTCTACGACACGCAGGAAATACGTGGGAAGTATTCTTTCTCCCCTATCCCCAGGGATAATATATATATATATGATACTATCACCATCATGATATTCAAGAATGATTTAGTAATGTGTGAAGTAAGTTATCAGTTGTTTCCCATTATTAGAGCCAGGAAGCCAGTGAGGTCAGCTTCGAGAACTGATTAGTCATCGGCAGTAGCTAGGGAGGGAGGTGTGGGCAAGTGAGTCGTTTGTTATCCGTGTTTGAGGTGGCTTAACTACCAGGAGTCATCAGTGTTATCCACTTAGTTATAACCATCAGACGAATTAGCAAGAGGACATGAACCTTCCTCAGGTGTTGGAAGATCAACCTTAGACTATACACACTCACTGTGATGACGTGTATATGACACTCGGCTGGCGGGGATCTCTCGGTATGTGTTGGCGGACATGCTGAACGTTCCTCACCACCAACCTGTAATGTGGAGAGAGAGAGAGAGAGAGAGAGAGAGAGAGAGAGAGAGAGAGAGAGAGAGAGAGAGAGAAGGCTGAAACGGAGGTGGCAACCTGCTTAAAAGGTGGGGAGGGTAGGGATCTTGGGTACAACAAGGTGGGGAGGGTAGGGACCTGGGGTACAGCAAGGTGGGGAGGGTAGGGACCTGGGGTACAGCAAGGTGGGGAGAGGGTAGGGACCTGGGGTACAGCCAGGTGGGGAGAGGGTAGGGAGCTGGGGTACAGCAAGGTGGGGAGGGTAGGGACCTGGTGTACAGCTAAGTGGGGAGGGTAGGGAGCTGGGGTACAGCAAGGTGGGGAGGGTAGGGACCTGTGGTACAGCTAATTGGGGAGGGTAGGGAGCTGGGGTACAGCCAGGTGGGGAGGGTAGGGAGCTGGGGTACAGCAAGGTGAGGAGGGTAGGGACCTGGGGTACAGCCAGGTGGGGAGGGTAGGGAGCTGGGTACAGCAAGGTGGGGAGGGTAGGGACCTGTGGTACAGCTAAGTGGGGAGGGTAGGGAGCTGGGGTACAGCAAGGTGGGGAGGGTAGGGAGCTGGGGTACAGCAAGGTGGGGAGGGTAGGGACCTGGGGTACAGCAAGGTGGGGAGGGTAGGGAGCTGTGGTACAGCTAAGTGGGGAGGGTAGGGACCTGGGGTACAGCCAGGTGGGGAGGGTAGGGAGCTGGGGTACAGCAAGGTGGGGAAGGTAGGGACCTGGGGTACAGCAAGGTGGGGAGGGTAGGGAGATGGGGTACAGCAAGGTGGGGAGGGTAGGGACCTGGGGTACAGCTAAGTGGGGAGGGTAGGGACCTGGGGTACAGCCAGGTGGGGAGGGTAGGGAGCTGGGGTACAGCAAGGTGGGGAGGGTAGGGACCTGGGGTACAGCTAAGTGGGGAGGGTAGGGACCTGTGGTACAGCTAAGTGGGGAGGGTAGGGAGCTGGGGCACAGCAAGGTGGGGAGGGTAGGGAGCTGTGGTACAGCAAGATGGGGAGGGTAGGGACATGGTGTACAGCAAGGTGGGGAGGATAGGGACCTAGGGTACAGCAAGTGGGGAGGGTAGGGACATGGTGTACAGCCAGGTGGGGAGGGTAGGGACCTGGGGTACAGCAAGGTGGGGTGGGTAGGGACCTGGGGTACAGCAAGGTGGGGAGGGTAGGGACCTGGGATACGCAGGTTAGGGAGGGTAGGGAGCTGGGGTACAGCAAGTTGGGGAGGCTATGGATCTGGTGTACAGCAAGGTGGGGAGGGTAGGGAGCTGGGGTACAGCTAGGTGGGGAGGGTAGGGAGCTGGGGTACAGCAAGGTGGGGAGGGTAGGGAGCTGGGGTACAGTAAGTTGGGGTGGGTAGGGACCTGGGGTACAGGAAGGTGGGGAGGGTAGGGACCTGGGATACAGCAAGGTGGGGAGGATAGTGACCTGGGGTACAGCAAGGTGGGGAGGGTAGGGAGCTGGGTTACAGCAAGGTGGGGAGGGTAGGGAGCTGGGATACAGCAAGGTGGGGAGGATAGGGACCTGGGGTACAGGAATGTGGGGAGGGTAGGGAGCTGGGATACAGCAAGGTGGGGAGTGTAGGGACCTGGGGTACAGCAAGGTGGGGAGGGTAGGGACCTGGGATACAGCAAGGTGGGGAGGATAGGGACCTGGGGCACAGCAAGGTGGGGAGGTTAGGGACCTGGGATACAGCAAGGTGGGGAGGGTAGGGACCTGGGGTACAGCAAGGTGGGGATGGTAGGGAGCTGGGGTACAGCAAAGTGGGGAGGCTAGGGACCTGGGGTACAGCAAGGTGGGGAGGGTAGCGACTTGGGATACAGCAAGGTGGGGAGGATAGGGACCTGGGGTACCGCAAGGTGGGGAGGGTAGGGAGCTGGGGTACAGCAAGGTGGGGAGGGTAGGGAGCTGTGGTACAGCAAGATGGGGAGGATAGGGACCTGGGGTACAGCCAGGTAGGGAGGGTAGGGACCTGGGGTACATAAAGGTGTGGAGGATAGGGAGCTGGGGTACAGCAAGGTGGGAAGGGTAGGGAGCTGTCGTACAGCAAGATGTGGAGGGTAGGGACCTGGGGTACAGCCCGGTAGGGAGGGTAGGGAGCTGGGGCACAGCAAGGTTGCAAGGATAGGGAGCTGGGGTACAGCAAGGTGGGGAGGGTAGGGAGCTGGGGTACAGCAAGGTTGGAAGGGTAGGGAGCTGGGGTACAGCAAGTTGGGGAGGCTATGGATCTAGTGTACAGCAAGGTGGGGAGGGTATGGAGCTGGGGTACAGCTAGGTGTGGAGGGTAGGGAGCTGGGGTACAGCAAGGTGGGGAGGGTAGGGAGCTGGGGTACAGTAAGGTGGGGTGGGTAGGGACCTTGGATACAGCAAGGTGGGGAGGGTAGGGACCTGGGATACAGCAAGGTGGGGAGGATAGGGACCTGGGGTACAGCAAGGTGGGGAGGGTAGGGAAACTGGGGTACAGCAAGGTGGGGAGGGTAGGGACCTGGGATACAGCAAGGTGGGGAGGATAGGGACCTTGGGTACAGCAAGGTGGGGAGTGTAGGGAGCTGGGATACAGCAAGGTGGGGAGGGTAGGGACCTGGGGTACAGCAAGGTGGGGAGGGTAGGGACCTGGGATACAGCAAGGTGGGGAGGATAGGGACCTGGGGCACAGCAAGGTGGGGAGGGTAGGGACCTGGGATACAGCAAGGTGGGGAGGGTAGGGACCTGGGGTACAGCAAGGTGGGGAGGGTAGGGAGCTGGGGTACAGCAAAGTGGGGAGGCTAGGGACCTGGGGTACAGCAAGGTGGGGAGGGTAGCGACCTGGGATACAGCAAGGTGGGGAGGATAGGGACCTGGGGTACAGCAAAGTGGGGAGGGTAGGGAGCTGGGGTACAGCAAAGTGGGGAGGGTAGGGAGCTGGGGTACAGCAAAGTGGGGAGGGTAGGGACCTGGGGTACAGCAAGGTGGGGAGGGTAGGGACCTGGGGCACAGCAAGGTGGGGAGGGTAGGGACCTGGGGCACAGCAAGGTGGGGAGGGTAGGGACCTGGGGTACAGCAAGGTGGGGAGGGTAGGAGCTGAGGTACAGCAATGTGGGGAGGGTAGGGACCTGGGATACCGCAAGGTGGGGAGGATAGGGACCTGGGGTACAGCAAGGTGGGGAGGGTAGGGACCTGGGATACAACAAGGTGGGGAGGGTAGGGACCTGGGATACAGCAAGGTGGGGAGGGTAGGGAGCTGGGGCACAGCAAGGTGGGGAGGGTAGGGACCTGGGATACAGCAAGTTGGTGAGGGTAGGGAGCTAGGGCACAGCAAGGTGGGGAGGGTAGGGAGCTGGGGTACAGCCAGGTGGGGAGGGTAGGGAGCTGGGGTACAGTAAGGTTGGGTGGGTAGGGAGCTGGGGTACAGCAAGGTGGGGAGGGTAGTGATGTAAAGCAAGGTGGAGAGGGTAGGGACCTGGGGTACAGCAAGATGGGGAGGATAGGGAGCTGGGGTACAGCAAGGTGGGGAGGGTAGGGACCTGGGATACAGCAAGGTGGGGAGGATAGTGAGCTGGGGTAAAGGAAGGTGGGGAGGGTAGGGACCTGGGATACAGCAAGTTGGGGAGGGTAGGGAGCTGGGGTACAACCAGGTGGGGAGGGTAGAGACCTGGGGTACAGCAAGGTGGGGAGGGTAGGGAGCTGGGGTACAGCAAGGTGGGGAGGGTAGGGACCTGGGGCACTGTAAGGTGGAGAGGGTAGGGAGCTGACGCACAGCAAGGTGGGGAGGGTAGGGACCTGGGGTACAGACAGGTGGGGAGGGTAGGGACCTGGGGTGCAGCAAGGTGGGGAGGATAGGGAGCTGGGGTACAGCAAGTTGGGGAGGGTAGGGACCTGGGGCACTGTAAGGTGGGGAGGGTAGGGACCTGGGGTATAGCAAGGTGGGGAGGGTAGGGACCTGCGGTACAGCAAGGTGGGGAGGGTAAGGACCTGGGATACAGCAAGGTGGGGAGGATAGGGAGCTGGGGTACAGCAAGGTGGGGAGGGTAGGGACCTGAGGTACAGCAAGGTTGGGAGGGTAGGGACCTGGGGTACAGCAAGGTGGAGAGGGTAGGGACCTGGGGTACAGCAAGGTGGGGAGGGTAGGGACCTGGGGTACAGCAAGGTGGGGAGGGTAGGGAGCTGGGGTACAGCAAGGTGGGGAGGGTAGGGAGCTGGGGTACAGCAAGGTGGGGAGGGTAGGGAGCTGGGTTACAGCAAGGTGGGGAGGGTAGGGACCTGGGGTACAGCAAGGTGGGGAGGGTAGGGAGCTGGGGTACAGCAAGGTGGGGAGGGTAGGGAGCTGGGGTACAGCAAGGTGGGGAGGGTAGGAAGCTGGGGTACAGCCAGGTGGGGAGGGTAGGGAGCTGGGGTACAGCCAGATGGGGAGGGTAGGAAGCTGGGGTACAGCCAGGTGGGGAGGGTAGGAAGCTGGGGTACAGCAAGGTGAGAAGGGTAGAGACCTGGGCCACTGTAAGGTGGGGAGGGTAGGAAGCTGGGGTACAGGTAGGTGGGGAGGGTAGGGAGCTGGGGTACAGCAAGGTGGGGAGGGTAGGGAGCTGGGCCACTGTATGATGGGGAGGTTGGGGACGTGGTTCTGACACTGGTCCTCGCATTACACAACTATAAAACCTTGGTTGACCTGCATGAAGATCTGTTTAATCAGCTGATAACGTTTACAACCTGAACAATATCATGATGATATCTTGTGGTCACTTCATGTGAGACTACATAATGTGTATCATTAACATATGTACAGATCCATTTTTAAGGTTACACTCTCACCAGTGTGTGTGTTTGTGTGTGTGTGTGTGTGTGTCGTCCATGTTAAGACACATTGAGGAAGTATATAATTGGATACCCACGGAAGAATGATACGTGTCACTAGGTCAGCTTGCAGGGTGGAACATGTGCAATGACTACTGAGTCATAACCACACTGAGCGATCACTCTCTCTCTCTCTCTCTCTCTCTCTCGCTCTCGTTCATGGGAAGACTGGCATGGGTCACGTGCCCCGCTCAGCCCCTGCCAGGCAGCCAGCCAGCTTCCCAGCGATCGATCAACCAATGGTCGGCTGGGGCGGCGCACCCCACCTCACGGTACATGAAGGAGCGCCTGTGGCTCTGCCCCTCACTGTCAGCTGACGTAGAACAACACACACACACACACACACACACACACACACACACACACACAAGGGTTTTCTCTTCTGAGAAACAGTATAACAATATATCCTGTCGACCATTTTGTGCACCACGTAAAGAATAATGTAACACTTCCAGGGACTGAACTTTACGATGGACATGTTGGTATACAACTTGGTAAGTGAGGCCCGAGGTGTGCACGGCCATGGCAGAGTTGATTGCAGTTGGTGCTGAGGTCTTCCTAGGGGCAGAAGTCGTCAGCGGCTGGGGTTACTGAGTGTCAGCGGCTGGGGTTACTGAGTGTCAGCGGCTGGGGTTACTGAGTGTCAGCGGCTGGGGTTACTGAGTGTCAGCGGCTGGGGTTACTGAGTATCAGCGGCTGGGGTTACGGAGTGTCAGCGGCTGAGGTTACGGAGTATCAGCGGCTGGGATTACGGAGTGTCAGCGGCTGGGATTACGGAGTGTCAGCGGCTGGGATTACTGAGTGTCAGCGGCTGGGACTACTGAGTGTCAGCGACTGGGATTACGGAGTGTCAGCGGCTGGGATTACTGAGTGTCAGCGGCTGGGATTACTGAGTGTCAACAGCTGGGATTACTGAGTGTCAACAGCTGGGATTACTGAGTGTCAGCGGCTGGGATTACTGAGTGTTAGCGGCTGGGGTTACTGATGTCAGCGGCTGGGGTTACTGATGTCAGCGGCTGGGATTACGGAGTGTCAGCGGCTGGGATTACGGAGTGTCAGCGGCTGGGATTACTGAGTGTCAGCGGCTGGGATTACTGAGTGTCAGCGACTGGGATTACGGAGTGTCAGCGGCTGGGATTACTGAGTGTCAACAGCTGGGATTACTGAGTGTCAACAGCTGGGATTACTGAGTGTCAACAGCTGGGATTACTGAGTGTCAGCGGCTGGGATTACTGAGTATCAGCGGCTGGGATTACGGAGTATCAGCGGCTGGGATTACTGATGTCAGCGGCTGGCATTACTAAGATCTTACTTTGTCCTGATATGGTCGTATCGTCAGGCATTTGCATACTGACTCACTCCCAGAGTTGTCCTGATCTTGGAAGGTTTTCACAACCTCACAAGGACACATGTGCTAAGTTCCTCCAGTGTCGCTTCCTTCCTGGTGAACACGTACACCGCCGAGGTCGAATACTTCACTGTAATGGCATCCCCTCGGGAGTCGTCGACCTCCACCATTTTGCTAAGCTAAGTTAGGTTAGGTTGGGTAAGGTTAGGCTAGGTTGGGTTAGGTTAGGTAAGGTTAGGTTAGGTAAGGTTGGGTAAGGTTAGGTTAGGTTAGGTTAGGTAAGGTTGGGTAAGGTTAGGTTAGGTTAGGTTAGGTTAGGTTAGGCTTGAACTTAACCAAATCTATCAAACATGTTAAAAGTATTTCTGGGATTTGTTACTCTCACGGTCGACCTCTAGCACCCAGAGACCCTATATGTGTGTGTATGTGTGCCTCACAACCTGGCTAAGGTTCAACATAGGCGACCCAGCAGCATCAGAGCATGTTGAAGGTATAAGTCAGGAGGGAAGGTGCCATACAAGAGTATGACAAGTCTGGGTCCTAAATACAACACACAACAACTTTCAAAGTAACGTAATGCTCTCTCTCTCTCTCTCTCTCTCTCTCTCTCTCTCTCTCTCTCTCTCTCTCTCTCTCTCTCTCTCTCTCTCTCTCTCGTTTAGCGCCGAGAGCCCCAGGTAAGTAAATATGTTACCTAAGTTAGCCTCGGGCAAAAAAAGACGTTGGGGTTGGGTTAGGGGGTTGGGTGGGAGGTTGGATGGGGGGTTGTGGGTGTTGTTGAATCTTCAGGTGATCCAGGATATGTTTAGTGATGATATCCTGACCATCTCTCACCGTGTGGGTTGTGTTACGTCATCGCTGGTCACCTTCAGCAGGCGCCACAAAACGCCTCTGTCACCATCTGACGACAGGTGGGTTCCTGCGCTAAACACATGACAAGCAGATTGTCGTCTGACATCCAGAATGACGTCCACGTTTGACTTACCAGAAGGATCGCTTTACCTGGGCGCCTGCCACCAGGCTCTGGCTTGCTTCAGGACAACATGTATTGTACCAAACTCAGCAGGAGCAGCTTTGTTATACCAGTTGTTGTTGTTGTTCGCACGTCACAAGACGTTTCTTACACTCGCCAGGCAGCTGCGCACACGTAACACCGACCCTGAGGTTGTCAGTTACCCTGGATCTGCAGAGTCATACGTAAATCATACACACACCAACACATCGCTGGCTCCAGACGAAGGTGTTTATGGTAGGAGGAGAGAACAGACGGCTCCTTGATTATTGTGGTAGAAATACAGGTTTTTTCAAATGGACGAGACGTAAATAAATGTCAGTCGTGGCTCTGAAGAAAAATAGTTATCAGGACAATGGTAATACGTATTTATGGTACTGATTTCAACCACTCTAATTGGTAAATCGTTCCTTATGTTAACAATCCCGTTGAGCAAAAATCACTTCGTCTCATTCGAGGTAAAACGTTTGCCAACTAGTTTGTATCCATTACTAGAAGTGAAATCAGATAAATCTATCCTTAAGTAGCTTGTTACATCGAGATTACGGAAGCCTTGGATAATTGTGAGTTCCTGTATTTGAGTATGTTTTAACCTTCTCATTACTACATTAAGTAACTTCTATTCACATAGAATTGATTTCTCAGTTGGGAATTCTCTTGGTAGCTCGTCTCTGTATTCTCTCGAATCTGTTGATATCTTGTAGTCATGAAGGAGGACCGACACTAAACACAATATTCACGGTGGGGACGCGCCAGCGACTTGTGAAGAGTGAGCATCATTTCCCTGGACTTGAATGCGAGAGATTTAGTTATGAATCCAAGAATTTTGTTCGCCCATTTGACTGCTTCTGTGCAGCGCTCACTTGGCCGTAGATTACCTGAGATTGTTACGCCTGAGACGTTTTCCTTGTTTACCTTTTATACTTCAGCAGAAATCCTGCTGTAGCTCGCCTCTCCATTTGTACCGCCGATATGGAAGACTTTGCACTGATCAATATTATAATTCATTCGTCACCTTTGCGTCCGGGTCATCAGTTTGTCTATGTTCTGTATCAAGTTGAAGGTGCTCACTTTCTGTTGTTGTAGACTTATTTCCTAACTTAGAATCGTCCAAGAATGTCGAGTGTCTTACAGTGTAGCCCATTACCAACATCTTGGATATATATGAGTAAGAGAACTGGTCCCAAACTGATCCTCATGACACACCATTTGTTACGTTTAATCATTCACAAACTTGATCATCCATCACTGCTTTCTGTCGACGATCAGTCAACCAGTTTCCTGTCAACTTTAGCACAGCCATGCGACTTACGTCCCTGTGGTCAATCTTTGTGTGGAACTTTATCCATTGTTTTTTGATGTAGATTGATAACATCAGCTGCTTTGGTCATCACACATGTTCATTCTAACACAACTCGAGCAGATGTGTCACATATGAATGATTTCGTGGAAAACCTTCCTGAGAATCATTTGTTGATTGGCGTTCATCTAAATGGTGGGAATTTTATGCCCATTGATGGTTCCCGTAAATTTGCCGACGACAAACGTGAAGTTAAATTTCAGGACAGTGATTAACTTCCTTTTTTTTAGAATATCGGTTTCACACTAGTGTGCCTCAGCCACACTGGAACATTTCCCCGTAGCAAGTTACTATTATAAAGGAACAGTCAAGTGTGTGTGTCTCATTCTTCACCTATTTCATTGTCCTGGGATAAAACTTTCTCTGGGTATTTACTGTAGAGTGTATTGTCTTACATCTGTCATGGATTCGCTATACCAAAGGAGACATCTTAAGTCTTGATTTAGTTTTGGTTTGATCCATCTACCACAGGTAGTGAGGTTAGGTAAGGCTGAGTGAGTGTCAGGCTAGATTGCCCGTGAGCTGGGTCAGCCTCAGGGGGGCTGCTCATGCTCAGTGTTTCGCCCAGTTGTCATGTACAGACACCAACATTTTGAACTGTACAGTAAAGACTGTTTAGTTCATTTCCCATCCACATGTTCAGGTTTACCTGTTCAGTCTGGCCACACAGTTCAAACTGGGTGAAAAAAAAAAACCTCGTGTATAGCGACCCTGACGTGTGTGTGTTGTAGCAGGGAGTCTGTCTCGCTGGTTGGTCAGTGCGCTCGACTCCCAGCCGCACCTCACACACACACACACACACACACACACACACACACACATCGTTAGAGCTTGTGACCGAGTCAATGGGAAACTATTATTTAGGGAATTAATTCTCCGAGTTGTGTGAGAACCTGGTTACAGTCATGTGTGGTACATTACCGTCAGCCATCCCCTCACGCCAGCAGCCTAACCAAAGGACTATAATAAACGAAGACAAAAGAATAACATAAGATCAGACAGGAGTATGAGTGTGTGGACCTGTGTGTTATGTCAGTACCTCGTCCCCGGGCGCTACTCTCACGGGGGAAAGATAATGTTACCGGGGAGATATGCTCTCTACACACTGGCGGCGACGCCCCTTCTGAGATAGTACATGTGGAGGGTTAGTGACGCCCAGGGTCGTGGGTTCTGGCTGGCCATTATGGTGTCTTGATGTCTCCAGGCAAGCTGCAGGGGAGTTGGCAATGCTGGAGGATGTATGCTGTAGTTGACAGTGCTGGAGGATGTATGCTGTAGTTGGCAGTGCTGGAGGATATATTGTGTAGTTAACAGTGCTGGAGGATGTCTGTTGCAGTTGGCAGTGCTGGAGGATGTATGCTGTAGTTGACAGTGCTGGAGGATGTATGCTGTAGTTGACAGTGCTGGAGGATGTATGCTGTAGTTGGCAGTGCTGGAGGATATATTGTGTAGTTAACAGTGCTGGAGGATGTCTGTTGCAGTTGGCAGTGCTGGAGGATGTATGCTGTAGTTGACAGTGCTGGAGGATGTATGCTGTAGTTGACAGTGCTGGAGGATGTATGCTGTAGTTGGCAGTGCTGGAGGATATATTGTGTAGTTAACAGTGCTGGAGGATGTCTGTTGCAGTTGGCAGTGCTGGAGGATGTATGCTGTAGTTGGCAGTGCTGGAGGATGTCTGTTGCAGTTGGCAGTGCTGGAGAATATCTGCTGTAGTTGGCAGTGCTGGAGAATATCTGCTGTAGTTGGTAGTGCTGGGGGATATTTGTTGTAGTTGGCAGTGCTGGAGAATATTTGCTGTAGTTACTAGTGCTGGAGGGTATCTGCTGTAGTTGGCAGTGCTGGAGAATATCTGGTGTAGGTGGTAGTGCTGGGGGTATATCTGGTGCAGGTGGCAGTGCTGGAGAATATGTGGTGCAGGTGGCAGTGCTGGGGGTATATCTGGTGCAGGTGCCAGTGCTGGGGGGTATATCTGGTGCAGGTGGCAGTGCTGGGGGTATATCTGGTGCAGGTGGCAGTGCTGGGGGTATATCTGGTGCAGGTGGCAGTGCTGGGGGTATATCTGGTGCAGGTGGCAGTGCTGGGGGTATATCTGGTGCATGTGGCAGTGCTGGGGGTATATCTGGTGCAGGTGGCAGTGCTGGGGGTATATCTGGTGCAGGTGGCAGTGTTGGGGTATATCTGGTGCAGGTGGCAGTGCTGGGGGTATATCTGGTGCATGTGGCAGTGCTGGGGGTATATCTGGTGCAGGTGGCAGTGCTGGGGGTATATCTGGTGCAGGTGGCAGTGCTGGGGGTATATCTGGTGCAGGTGGCAGTGCTGGGGGTATATCTGGTGCAGGTGGTAGTGCTGGAGAATATGTGGTGGAGGTGGCAGTGCTGGGGGTATATCTGGTGCAGGTGGTAGTGCTGGAGAATATGTGGTGCAGGTGGCAGTGCTGGGGGTATATCTGGTGCAGGTGGCAGTGCTGGGGGTATATCTGGTGCAGGTGGCAGTGCTGGGGGTATATCTGGTACAGGTGGCAGTGTTAGGGTATATCTGGTGCAGGTGGCAGTGCTGGGGGTATATCTGGTGCAGGTGGCAGTGCTGGGGGTATATTTGGTACAGGTGGCAGTGCTAGGGGTATATATGGTGCAGGTGGCAGTGCTGGGGGTATATCTGGTGCATGTGGCAGTGCTGGTGGTATATCTGGTGCTGGAGTGTTGGTCTGGCCCAATGCATGATGTCCCAGGCTAAGGCTAGCACTTCTAGCATTCACTCTACAGTAACGTTATAAATCTTGTTGAAGTCTTCACGTCGAACATCAGGCAGACTCCCGCGAATTATGAATCAGTATCGCCGCCATGCAGGACAGTGTTGTGACCCAGATAACATCATGGAAACGTGAAAACGTATTCGTGGTGCCAGATGTCTGGTGGGTAAACAAGAGAAGACAGAGTCAGGCTCAGGGAATTGCCCAGGATGTTATCTCGTTAAGGAAGTGTTGTGGTAAAGAGTTTGCATGTTGCATGACCCTCCAGCCGTAGATGAGATAATGTATCTTTGCGCTGGGTTACATGTTTTCTGAGTGCTCATGTCCTTGTTGCATGACATTTCTAATTCAGACATGACTGATGATGTTATCTGGTGTAGATTTAAGTACTCTTATCACAGCTATGCTGTACATTGCGGCTATTCTAACTCTATTTCTACGTGAATCTCTGGGAGGTCGACCCTTGACACAGAGTTGGCCCATCAGCTCGTCATTAATTAACTACTGACTGTTCACAGTTCAGCGAGACACATCCTACATGCAAGGGTTTCAGTGCTCGTCAGCTCACCCACACACCACACGTAACAAGGAGACACATTAGGTTTGCACCCGGGCCACATTGATGTGTACCACGGTGTCCACAGTGTTGACACCTTTGACGCCGTTCCAACTACCTCTTGATGCGCTGGCTTGGCTTGTGAATTTTCCATTTCTCTCCACTGCTCATGGCTTTATACCACAGTGAGTCGTGTTAAGCTGCCTAGGTCCAGTTACATTAGGCAGCCACAGTTATTTGAGGACGATCATATTGGCTATGTTATATATCCTGTCTACCATCAGTTATGGTTCCTCTGTGTGTGTGTGTGTGTGTGTGTGTGTGTGTGTGTGTGTGCGCGAGAGAGAGAGAGAGAGAGAGAGAGAGAGAGAGAGAGAGAGAGAGAGAGAGAGAGAGAGAGGGGCCGGGACTGTTGCTTTCATGTATCTTTCATGTCTTATGTATTTGTTGGTGAGGTCCAGTGGTGATTTTATTACGATTTCGAATCTCAAGTCCTTCTCGCACACATAGTCCTGTAGGTTGCTGTCTGCTACATAATGTTCGTATGGGCTGAACCTCATCCACCACGGATCACACGAAAACTTGAATCTCTCTAGATCCCTTGTAAGTCGATGCAATCCTCCTTGCCGATCGCTTTTCTCATGACCTTTGAATCATGTGTGAACAATCAGGCAGGAGTCCATACCCTCTGGCGAGTCGTTCACACAGACAAAGAACAATAACAGAGCCAGAGCAGAACCCTGCGACACTCCCTCCCATTTCGTAGAGTCCTCTCAGACCTGCGTCGTTTGCCTCCCTCCCTCTAAGGTAATCTTCCATTCATCGAGGAAGCCTCACTATTATTCCTGTGTGATGATCCAGCTGGTTGATAAGCCTCACATGCGCCACACTGACAAATGCATTTTGTTCGTCCTCATACAAACTATCCACCCAACCTTCATTTTTGCCTGACACATAACTCTCTCACAGTGATCCACGAGGCTCGTTACACTGGACTTCCTCTCTCTAAATCCATGTTGTCTCTCACTTAGAAATTTCACTGCTATTGGAAGGTCTTCTTTTGTTTTCTGATTATCTGTTCCAGTAGCTTACAGACCACACTCGTCAGGGAGACCTGATCTTCAGCTCGGCGCCTCCCTGGTCTCCTTCCCTCGTCTTGCTCTTTCGCTCGCTCTTGGTTCTTGTGCTCTTTCCAGCAACCTTTTGAGCAGTGCTTCAGGTGGTTCGTGAGGTGTACCAGCGCACATCTCCAGCAGGAAATCTCATCAGGAGCAACGGCCTTGCATGGGGCAAGACTCTGAAGTATATTTCTCGTCTTTACTAAGAAGAATGTCATCGTTTTCTAAACCCTCACCTGATTGGTGTTGTGGTATAGTGTCCTCCGCTGTATGAGCACTTCTGAAGGTGTTATTATGTTCCTCACATTCTGACATCATCCTATACAGCTCTTGCCCCTACATCTCATAGCCTGAAGTTATGCAAAGGTTTGAATTTTCTCCTGACTTGTCAGCTATGGTCTTTTCATTTATTGTTCTGTCTTATGCTGCTACTATCCTCGTTCCTTGATCTCTCGGACCTTACAAATACTAGATGGTTGGAGTGTTACCCGTCTCTTCGTCACGGCACATGACATCGATGTAAACCATTCCTGCTTCTTTCTATCCTTTCCTTCTGTATGTGAGGCATGGGATACCCACGTTCTAACTCCAACATTGTATATTTCAGAGAATCTTTCACCGCAGTACCCTGGTTCTCGGCTACTGAACTCAGTTTCCCACTTTACCATAGATATTGTTGAGGTTTGTGTAGTTTCCACAATCACATCTTCAAATCTTACCTCATCTCTGCTCTTTGAACATCCTCATTTGCTGTTTGATCAAACTTGTGCGTTGCTTGATCATCTTTCCCCGTTAATGTATCATGTATGGTATTCTCAGTGTGGCAAGATGAGATTTGCCAACGATAGTGTATCACTCCCTCTCATCCTAAAGTGTTCGTGTACAAGCTGGGTCAGGAAATGTATCTGTATACACTTCTAAGAACTTGGTTCCATGACTCCGCACACCAAGAGATTCCAATTTACGCCAATCTATTTCTTTATAGTTGACATCCCCTTTGTTAGTGCTTTAACATCTCTGAGAACTGCATAGTTTACTGCCTCATGTACAGTCCTGATTATTCTTCCATTATGATCGTTGTATATTTTTTCTGGATCGTCAGAATTCTGTGGAGGATTACATTCACAACACTGTGCATACTTTCCACAGTTCCCCTTCCCATTATATCATGTGTGAATGGGTCATCTTCCACTATCCCCGAAACTTAACTCTCTCTCATCTTCCTTCCCATCATATAGCCATCTTGACTGGTCTGGTGAGAAATCTATCTCTTTAAAAAGCATGGGTTTTCACGGCTCTAACCTAACCTTATACGATCATTAAGCTCCAGCTGTTTACCGTTAACTCCTTATTCATCAGCATTTGTTTACATTGCTTGTAGTCAGGCCATTACCATCACGTAACATATGCAGACATCTCTGTGGTGCTGGCGGGGGTGTTCCGTCCTTTTGCCTCATGTGGTGTCTCAGGTTTTCTGACGTCTGACTGTGTTCTGTGGTTTTCCCCCCTCGTTTCCCTCAGTTTATCACATTTGGTGTTTACCCCACTTAAGGCCACCGTGTTTTTAAGTTTGTTATCCTGCTTAAGTACCTCGAAAGTAGCTGTAACATGGTTGTCTCCACAGGAGTTGATTATGCTCACCATTTACTCTTTTATCTATCACAGAATTTCAGTCTGGGATTTTTGTAGCCTCAAGTAATCTCTTAATGATTATTCCCTCTTTACCTAACCTTCTCCTCATTGTGAAGTAAGTGATCAAATTCCAGTCCAAAAATTGATCCATAATTTACGTCTGTTTGTGTCTTGCTTTACTAATGTTTTTAATGTTGGTATCAGACACTTTACAGTTAGATCATTCAAAGTTCAATTATCGACCTCTGTGTCTCGCGAGTTCCTCTAGAACCTTCCATTTAGTAAACAATCATTGATCCTGCATCCTATATACTTTTCAAATCCTACCTGCATACTATATACTTTTCTAATCTATCACCAACCAGGTCATAAGTTTTCTCGGTTGCTCCATCGTCTTTAATAGAGCATATTATATTCTGTACAACTTCACTGTAGTCGTCTGTACATCTGAAATTTCTGTGATCTCTGCTCCACTGTGTCAGTCCTCATACCTTTGTCTGAATAGCCCCAGATATTGCCGCCGATAACCCTTCCCACCAGCTGTTATGGACATTTTCTTTTGTTTATGAGTCTCTTAAGACAATAAGAAAAGATCCCTCTGTCCTTCTTTGCTTTTCGTTTATCTCTTTTTTTCTAGTTACATATTTCCTGAATTTCCTCAACTCGGTCTGTTCCTGATGGCTTCACTTGTGTCTCTCCGTCTCTATATAGAAAAGGAATCCCCAGATTCTTGACGAAGTTTGGTGGTGTGTGTTTGTTACAGGTTTTCCTGGCCTCATCTTGACGAAGTTTGGTGGTGTGTGTTTGGTACAGGTTTTCCTGGCCTCATCTTGACGAAGTTTGGTGGTGTGTGTTTGGTACAGGTTTTCCTGGCCTCATCTTGAAGTTTGGTGGTGTGTGTTTGGTACAGGTTTTCCTGGCCTCATCTTGACGAAGTTTGGTGGTGTGTGTTTGGTACAGGTTTTCCTGGCCTCATCTTGACGAAGTTTGGTGGTGTGTGTTTGGTGCAGGTTTTCCTGGCCTCATCTTGACGAAGTTTGGTTGTGTGTGTTTGGTGCAGGTTTTCCTGGCTTCATCTTGACGAAGTTTGGTGGTGTGTGTTTGGTGCAGGTTTTCCTGGCCTCATCTTGACGAAGTTTGGTGGTGTGTGTTTGGTGCAGGTTTTCCTGGCCTCATCTTGACGAAGTTTGGTGGTGTGTGTTTGGTGCAGGTTTTCCTGGCCTCATCTTGACGAAGTTTGGTTGTGTGTGTTTGGTGCAGGTTTTCCTGGCTTCATCTTGACGAAGTTTGGTGGTGTGTGTTTGGTGCAGGTTTTCCTGGCCTCATCTTGACGAAGTTTGGTGGTGTGTGTTTGGTACAGGTTTTCCTGGCCTCATCTTGACGAAGTTTGGTTGTGTGTGTTTGGTGCAGGTTTTCCTGGCCTCATCTTGACGAAGTTTGGTGGTGTGTGTTTGGTGCAGGTTTTCCTGGCCTCATCTTGACGAAGTTTGGTGGTGTGTGTTTGGTACAGGTTTTCCTGGCCTCATCTTGACGAAGTTTGGTGGTGTGTGTTTGGTACAGGTTTTCCTGGCCTCATCTTGACGAAGTTTGGTGGTGTGTGTTTGGTGCAGGTTTTCCTGGCCTCATCTTGACGAAGTTTGGTGGTGTGTGTTTGGTGCAGGTTTTCCTGGCCTCATCTTGACGAAGTTTGGTGGTGTGTGTTTGGTGCAGGTTTTCCTGGCCTCATCTCACTTTTGATATCTATCTGATTCACTCAGGGTTATGGATCTCTGTTTGCTGGTTCATGTACTTCTGAAAGATCTTAAATTCTTCCCCAGTTTCTCAGTATAAGGCTTAGTTTACTGGCACACAAAAAAATGATAATCTGTCCAGAAATAGTTACTGGAGATCAGTTGGTGATATTGCCCATCAGATGGAAATACTTTAATTACGTTTTCAGCTCATAGTTCCACCTTTGCATTGCATTTATTCGGTAAGTTTCCCTCTTCACACCATGTCAGCTACTCACATGAACTTCGGTTTTCGTATCTCAAGTAAAGATTATCGTTCAACGTGAATAGCAACACTGCTGCAGTCCATGTAAACTTCCTGACCCTGCAAGTTAGTTCATCCAATTGACAGTGAAATGTTGCATCCAGGAGATGTACCAGTCCGGTAACCCATCACACTCCACTCCTCCATCCCCTTATTTGAATCGAGAAGTGACGACCCTCTACATCTTAAGAAGCAAGGCAGTCCTCCAAGCTGCTGCTGTTCTTACTGTGTAATTACTTGCCCGTTGTGTACCGTAAGGTGGGTGTGGTTAGACAAGAACCATCAGTGGTAGCCACACCCTCCTGGAGTGTGGTTACTGCCATGGCTGGCCCACACCAGTTGCTGAACCCCTTCTGATCATCAGTCACCTTTCTTACGCACACTTTGATGAACATCCCAACTCTATTCATTTTCTCAGAACGGTGACCCCTTCCCTAAGTCCCCACACCATCCACTCTTACATCCCACATACTATATGACTTGATGAAGTATCTGTCAAGCACAAGACGTTTCCAGGACACACATTTCCCAGCCGTGGGGTTTGTGGCGAGCTGCCGGCTGCATTAGATGGAACCTGATGTGCTCTTAATGGGAATGTCAACAAGACTCGACGAGATGAAGAACCTGAGCTGGACGACAGACCCACCCACTTAGTCATTACTAGCAGAGGCTCCTGCTGCAGACATCAGCGATAAGGTCTCCTGCTGCAGACATCAGTGATAAGGTCTCCTGCTGCAGACATCAGCGATAAGGTCTCCTGCTGCAGACATCAGTGATAAGGTCTCCTGCAGACATCAGTGATAAGGTCTCCTGCTACAGACATCAGTGATAAGGTGTCCTGCTGCAGACATCAGTGATAAGGTCTCCTGCTGCAGACATCAGCGATAAGGCCTCCTGCTACAGACATCAGTGATAAGGTCTCCTGCTGCAGACATCAGCGATAAGGTCTCCTGCTACAGACATCAGTGATAAGGTCTCCTGTTACAGACATCAGCGATAAGGTCTCCTGCTGCAGACATCAGTGATAAGGTCTCCTGCTACAGACGTCAGAGGTAAGGTCTCCTGCTACAGACATCAGTGATAAGGTCTCCTGCTGCAGACATCAGTGATTAGATCTCCTGCTGCAGACATCAGCGATAAGGTCTCCTGCTGCAGACATCAGCGATAAGGTCTCCTGCTACAGACGTCAGTGATGAGGTCTCCTGCTGCAGACATCAGTGATAAGGTCTCCTGCTGCAAACATCAGCGATAAGGTCTCCTACTGCAGACATCAGCGATAAGGTCTCCTGCTACAGACGTCAGTGATAAGGTGTCCTGCTGCAGACATCAGTGATAAGGTCTCCTGCTGCAGACATCAGTGATAAGGTCTCTTGCTGCAGACGTCAGTGATAAGGTCTCCTGCTACAGACGTCAGTGATAAGGTGTCCTGCTGCAGACATCAGTGATAAGGTGTCCTGCTGCAGACATCAATGATACGGTCTCCTGCTGCAGACGTCAGCGATAAGGTCTCCTGCTGCAGACATCAGTGATAAGGTCTTCTGCTGCAGACATCAGCGATAAGGTCTCCTGCTGCAGACATCAGCGATAAGGTCTCCTGCTACAGACGTCAGAGGTAAGGTCTCCTGCTACAGACGTCAGTGATAAGGTCCTGCTGCAGACATCAGTGATTAGATCTCCTGCTGCAGACATCAGCGATAAGGTCTCCTGCTGCAGACTTCAGCGATAAGGTCTCCTGCTGCAGACATCAGTGATAAGGTCTCCTGCTGCAAACATCAGCGATAAGGTCTCCTGCTACAGACATCAGCGATAAGGTCACCTGCTACAGACGTCAGTGATAAGGTCTCCTGCTACAGACATCAGTGATAAGGTCTCCTGCTGCAAACATCAGCGATAAGGTCTCCTGCTGCAGACATCAGTGATAAGGTCACCTGCTACAGACGTCAGTGATAAGGTCTCCTGCTACAGACATCAGTGATAAGGTCTCCTGCTGCAGACATCAGTGATAAGGTCTCCTGCTACAGTCATCAGTGATAAGGTCTCCTGCTGCAGACATCAGTGATAAGGTCTCCTGCTGCAGACATCAGTGATAAGATCTGCTGCAGACATCAGTGATAAGGTCTCCTGCTACAGACGTCAGTGATAAGGTCTCCTGCTGCAGACATCAGTGATAAGGTGTCCTTCTGGAGTCATGAGTAGTAAGGTATCCTGCTGCAGACATCAGTGATAAGGTCTCCTGCTGCAGACATCAGTGATAAGATCTGCTACAGTCATCAGTGATAAGGTCTCCTGCTGCAGACATCAGTGATAAGGTCTCCTGCTGCAGACATCAGTGATAAGGTCTCCTGCTGCAGACATCAGCGATAAGGTTTCCTGCTGCAGACATCAGTGATAAGGTGTCCTGCTGCAGACATCAGCGATAAGGTCTCCTGCTGCAGACATCAGCGATAAGGTCTCCTGCTGCAGACATCAGCGATAAGGTCTCCTGTTGGAGTCATCAGCAGTAAGGTATCCCGATGGAGATATCAGCAGTAAGGTCTCCTGATGGAGACATCAGTAGTAAGGTCTCCTGCTGGAGACATCATCGTCCCTGGAGATACACAGGACGATCTCCTCACCAACCACCTAACACGCTCACGTATGCCTTGCGTCAAGTGTAGTAATGATGACTTGCATGGCTTGCAAGTAGCCAGATGCTCCTCCGTGTACCGCTGGTAAGATCTATTTTGGTTAATGGCCAACCGTTGTAGCATTCCGCCGGTAGGCTACCTCGATCCCAAGGATATTCTGCCGGCAAGCTACCTTGGACCAGAGGATACTCTGCCCGTAGGCTGCCTCGCGTCCGAGGATATTGTGCCGCTAAGCTGCCTCAGAGGCGAGGATATTGTGCCGGCAGGCTGCCTTAATCCTGGGGATAAAAATATATAGTCACACGCAGGGCTGAATTTCCCAGGGTGATCACGCAGCGCCCTGGTTGCCAGCCTCAGTGTGCCGGGGTGGTAACAGGGGCAACTCTGTACCTAAATATACTCGGACATAAACTAAAACGCACCGATTAGAAACCATCTTGTCTAATTAAGTCTTGATCAACCAATATACGCAGTGTAAACAGTGTAGCCGCAGGTTAGGTTAACAACAACTTGGTGCTGGCTGGAGGATCAGGTCGAGCGAGTCTACGTTGATCTCCATACGACCATCTGTCTGTAGTGGACGATATCCCCAGGTGTTATGAAGAACGTTACGAGGACGTATCACACCATCTGTAGTGGACGATATCCCCAGGTGTTATGACGAACGTTACGAGGACGTATCACACCATCTGTAGTGGACGATATCCCCAGGTGTTATGACGAACGTTACGAGGACGTATCACACCATCTGTAGTGGACGATATCCCCAGGTGTTATGACTAACGTTACGAGGACGTATCACACCATCTGTAGTGGACGATATCCCCAGGTGTTATGACGAACGTTACGAGGACGTATCACACCATCTGTAGTGGACGATATCCCCAGGTGTTATGACGAACGTTACGAGGACGTATCACACCATCTGTAGTGGACGATATCCCCAGGTGTTATGACTAACGTTACGAGGACGTATCACACCATCTGTAGTGGACGATATCCCCAGGTGTTATGACGAACGTTACGAGGACGTATCACACCATCTGTAGTGGACGATATCCCCAGGTGTTATGACTAACGTTACGAGGACGTAACACACTGTAGACCGTCCTGGGCTCCATACTAGGCTCTCAGCCGACCACGGGTGTCTGTACCCACCATGCTGGTGCAGGTCGGCCAGAGCCTCTCCCTCCTCAGACACACGACCACTTTGGTCACCTGTAGACTGGTCAACACGTAGGTTCCTCACACCTGCTCACGGGAAGCAGTCCGTCTCCACCTCCCCTCATGGCCACCATGTCTCTTGTTCTTTGGCTTAAGCGAAGTCGACCCCAAAATACACACTCGTTGATAGTGACTTCACGTATGAATCTTTACAGTTCAGCATCTTCATATTGGGGACCATTCATATAAAACTTATAGTCGAACTCTGTTTCAGAAATTGTTTACCACCTATTCTGACACATATGATGTCACAAATGACAAACTGCTTACCACTCATGTTGTGTATTGGTGCTGTACGTGCGGCACTAAAACTTACCAGCCAGGGAAACCATAAGTAGCGTTTGTTACAAAGATAAAGACAGTTTACAACAATGATTGTGGGTAAGGATGTGAGTCAGGTAGATGGTCTCATAACACTACGTGCTGGTGTTGTTATAACTCGTGCACGTCCTCGTCGACGTGATACCCGGCGTTGCTACACGTCACCAGCCACGAGGAGGCACGAGGGACGTGCACCACCCTGGTGATGTATGCATGGCTTTACAATACCCGGCTGCCCAGGGCTTCTGGTGCCTGCCGTCCACCACCACCGCTGCTGACCACCATCACGTCCTTCATGTGGTCCACGTCAGCCAGTAGTCTGTCTGCCCTCGACCTGCTATGTGTGTCGTGGTGGGGAATAGTGTAGCTGCTGACTAGGTCGTGTGTCACGCTCCTGGTTGACTTGTTACAACAATGTGTGACTTACTGCGCTTAACTCTCATAACGTTACTGTTACCTGCTGTTATTATTATTACCACAGCAATGTTATACTGCCATATAGACCTATAACATGATTGTACTATTGTACTGCCGTATAGACCTATAACATGATAGTACATCATGTTATACTGCCATATAGACCTATATGATTATATTGATTTAGTGATTTCAGTTAACTCGCCAGATTATATTACAGTAAACAATATACGTTCGATCTTTTGATAAATCATTGATATCAGTTCAGACGTGGAGGAATTCATATATATTTCGTGAGAGGGGAAAGTGTTTCAAATGTTACCCATGTAGAACAGGAAGTACAAGAACACAAATAAGAACAAGATGAAAAACTTGCAGAAGTGTTCGCTGCTGTAAGACACTGTGTTTCTTAATCCATTTATACTTGTGAGTGAGTGTTAATATGAGGTCAAATCATTATGAAGGATCATGATATTATTAATGTTAGACGAATTTTTTTTTTTTCTTTTCATAAAGGTTATTTGTCAATAACGTGTGAAGGAATTTCCCTGCAAGGTATACACGGCCATGTGCACTTGGTATTTACATACTAGCCAAGGTCAGCGTGTCCAAACACACTCCGTTGAAGTGAGATTGTTCGCCTTGAGGGAACGAGCGTCCAGCATCCGTAATTGCGTCTCAGAATGACGCGCGTCCTCCCACTCAGTGTTGATTATGTGAACAACGTCACGTAAAGCTAATTGTGGTACGCGATGAGTGATGAGACGTCTGGAAAACGAGGGTAGGGCAGCAGGGATCGCCCCGATATGATGCGTAACCTGTCAGCTGGAGCGGCTGACGGGTTACAACAGGAGGTTTGGTGTGGCGCCACCTGACGCTGGCCATAGCCTCCCGTGTGGTGTGGGGGGCAGGCAGGCAGGAGTCTGCCGTCACAGGGAAGCAAGACGTACGTGGTGTGTGTTGCCTGACAGCAGCAGACACTGGCTACCAGGGGAAGGTATTGTGAACGTCACTAGTACCCCTTTGTCATAGGGCCTCCATTGTTGTTCCTCTAGTGCGTGCAAGATATAAGGTTAGAGTGTGAATTCTAAAACGTTTCTCTGGTTGCCGTACGACATACGCTTTCAGCCACGTCTGGTTTATCTTCTTTTTTTTTTTCTCGTTCATCCAATACAAACAAACACTTGCTGCTGCTGGTGCTGACACGTGTGTGGTGGTGGAGCACAGTGTGTGTGGCGGGAGGACGAGTCATGACCGTGCTGCTGCTGCTGACACGTGTGTGGTGGTGGAGCACAGTGTGTGTGGCGGGAGGACGAGTCATGACCGTGCTGCTGCTGGTGGTGACACGTGTGTGGTGGTGGAGCACAGTGTGTGTGGTGGGAGGACGAGTCATGACCGTGCTGCTGCTGCTGCTGGTCAACTTGTAAACATCACGACGCACTGCATGAAAAAGTTCGAAATCATGAATCCAATTTTTCATTTCAAAGAAAAATACATTTTTCTAGATAAGTAACCGAACCTTAGGCCTGGTTTAACCGTAGGCCTGATTTAACCATAGGCCTGGTTTAACTTTAGGCCTGGTTTAACATTAGGCCTGCTTTAACCTTAGGCCTGGTTTAACCTTAGGGCTGGTTTACAGAGACTAGTAATGCTAGGATGACCAAGATGATACATAAAAGTGGATATAACTTTCCAGTAGTACTAATACAGTAGGGCAGCAGCCAACACTATCACTACCTACCTGTCTTGGTGTTGTGGAACCCTTGTTGAGCCTCACTACTGCCCTCGGCTATGATGCAGTGACCTTTGACCTGACCTTTATATGGGTCAGGCGTGCTTGACCATCGCCAACAAATACAATGGGATCCAGTCTCGTGACACGTACATATTGTTGTATGTTTTCATTCTTAATCTGTCTGAGAAAAGTGATCCTGTGGCATTATAGGTACAGCTAGTGTTGGTGTGGCCTCTTACTGCTCAGGAAGACAAGACATACATAGAATTAATTCTTTTTTCTTGGTTCAGGACATTCCAATCACGGATAAATTAGGAAGAGTTTGCAACAAAGAAAAATTGTCTTATAAATGAATTAAACGTAACACAAAAATCATCAGACTCCAATCCAGTATAACCAGGGCTACACCAAGCCACCCAACGGTCACTTATGCTCAAGTTCGGGTTAGGTTAAGTGAGGTTAGGTTAGGTTAGGTAGGCTACCAGCGCTCGGGTTGGGTTGGGTTAGGTTATAAGTAAGTGTCAGTAAAGGAACACGAAATCGCACCCGAGAATAAACCACAGACTGACGTGTTTGATTTGATATAGACATTTCGACTTCAGTGAGAAATTGTGAGCGTACGTGTCCGTGGTATTACTGGGAGTGTTACAGTGTGAGGTGAGGTTGATAATACATGGTGTGATGATCGCTTATCCTCCTAGCGCTCAGGAATCACTGATGGTAACCTGGGTATGTGTACCAGAGTCCCGGCTGGTGCGCTACCTACCCCAGCACGGGAAACGACATCCGATTTCACGTTAATAAAACTTGATATGTGTATTTACGACTGCTGGTACAGGCTACACGTTAGTAGGTATGTACGACTACTGGTCCAGGCTACACGTTAGTAGGTATGTACGACTACTGGTCTAGGCGACACGTTAGTAGGTACGTACGACTACTGGTCCAGGCTACACGTTAGTAGGTATGTACGACTACTGCTCCAGTCTACACGTTAGTAGGTATGTACGACTACTGGTCCAGGCGACACGTTAGTAGGTACGTACGACTACTGGTCCAGGCTACACGTTAGTAGGTATGTACGACTACTGGTCCAGGCTACACGTTAGTAGGTATGTACGACTACTGCTCCAGTCTACACGTTAGTAGGTATGTACGACTACTGGTCCAGGCTACACGTTAGTAGGTATGTACGACTACTGGTCCAGGCTACACGTTAGTAGGTATGTACGACTACTGGTCCAGGCGACACGTTAGTAGGTACGTACGACTACTGGTCCAGGCTACACGTTAGTAGGTATGTACGACTACTGGTCCAGGCTACACGTTAGTAGGTATGTACGACTACTGGTCCAGGCTACACGTTAGTAGGTATGTACGACTACTGGTCCAGGCGACACGTTAGTAGGTATGTACGACTACTGGTCCAGGCTACACGTTAGTAGGTATGTACGACTACTGGTCCAGGCGACACGTTAGTAGGTATGTACGACTACTGGTCCAGGCTACACGTTAGTAGGTATGTACGACTACTGCTCCAGTCTACACGTTAGTAGGTATGTACGACTACTGGTCCAGTCTACACGTTAGTAGGTATGTACGACTACTGGTCCAGTCTACACGTTAGTAGGTATGTACGACTACTGCTCCAGTCTACACGTTAGTAGGTATGTACGACTACTGGTCCAGGCGACACGTTAGTAGGTATGTACGACTACTGGTCCAGTCTACACGTTAGTAGGTATGTACGACTACTGCTCCAGTCTACACGTTAGTAGGTATGTACGACTACTGGTCCAGGCGACACGTTAGTAGGTGCTGATGTTTTACGTTCTGTACTTGTCATTGTGATCTGCTGATTATTGTCTCCAGTTAATTATATTTCTGTTTTTTTTTCGCTTCAGAAGCAGCGCGTGTGCAGAGTCAGATGGATTTCATCTGTAACGTCAGAAGCAATGCATCTGTAACGTCAGAGGCAATACAGCTGGAACGTCAGAAGCAATACATCTGTAACGTCAGAAGCAATACATTGTAACGTCAGAAGCAGTACATCTGTAACGTTAGAAGCAATACATCTGTAACGTCAGAAGCAATACATCTGTACCGTCAGAAGCAATACATCTGTACCGTCAGAAGCAATACATCTGTACCGTCAGAAGCAATACATCTGTAACGTCAGAAGCAATGCAGCTGTCACGTCAGAAGCAATACATCTGTAACGTCAGAAGCAATACATCTGTAACGTCAGAAGCAATGCAGCTGTCACGTCAGAAGCAATACATCTATAGCGTTAGAAGCAATACATCTGTAACGTCAGAAGCAATACAGTTATAAAGTCAATAGCAATACAGCTGTAACGTCAGAAGCAATACATCTGTAACGTCAGAAGCAAAACATCTATAACGTCAGAAGCAATACATCTGCAATATCAGAAGCAATACATCTGTAACGTCAGAAGCAATACATCTGTAACGTCAGAAGCAATACATCTGTAACGTCAGAAGCAATACATCTGTAACGTCAGAAGCAATACATCTGTACCGTCAGAAGCAATATATCTTAACGTCAGAAGAAATACATCTGTAACGTCAGTAGCAATACATCTGTAATGTCAGTAGCAATACGTCTGTAACGTCAGAAGCAATACACTTGTAACATCAGAAGCAATACATCTGTAACGTCAGAAGCAATACATCTGTAACGTCAGAAGCAATACAGCTGTAACGTCAGAAGCAATGCATCTGTAACGTCAGAAGCAATACATCTGTAACGTCAGAAGCAATACATCTGTAACGTCAGAAGCAATGCAGCTGTAACGTCAGAAGCAATACAGCTGTTACGTTAGAAGCAATACATCTGTAACGTCGGAAGCAATACAGCTGTAACGTCAGAAGGAATACATCTGTAGCATCAGACGCAATACATCTGTAACGTCAGAAGCAATACAGTTATAAAGTCAATAGCAATACAGCTGTAACGTCAGAAGCAATACATCTGTAAAGTCAGAAGCAATGAATCTGTAACGTCAAAAGCAATACATCTGTCACATCAGAAGCAATACATCTGTAACGTCAGAAGCAATACATCTGTAACGTCAGAAGCAATACATCTGTAACGTCAGAAGCAATGCATCTGTAACGTCAGAAGCAAAACATCTGTAACGTCAGAAGTAATACATCCGTAACGTCAGAAGCAATGCATCTGTAACGTCAGAAGCAATACATCTGTAACGTCAGAAGCAATACAATTGTAACGTCAGAAGCAATACATCTGTAACGTCAGAAGCAATACATCTGTAACGTCACAAGCAATACACCTGTAACGTCAGAAGCAATACATTTGTGACGTCAGAAGCAATACGTCTGTAACGTCAGAAGCAATACGTCTGTAACGTCAGAAGCAATACATCTGTAACGTTAGAAGCAATACATCTGTAACGTCAGAAGTAATACAGCTGTAACGTCAGAAGGCAATACAGTTGTAAATTCAATAGCAATACAGCTGTAACGTCAGAAGCAATCCATCTGTAGAGTCAGGAGCAATACATCTGTAACGTCAGAAGCAATACATCTGTAACATCAGAAGCAATACATCTGTAACGTCAGTAGCAATACCTCTGTAGCGTCAGAAGCAATACATCTGTAACGTCAGAAGCAATACATCTGTAACATCAGAAGCAATACATCTGTAACGTCAGAAGCAATACAGCTGTAACGTCAGAAGCAATGCATCTGTAACGTCAGAAGAATACATCTGTAACGCCAGAAGCAATACATCTGTAACGCCAGAAGCAATACATCTGTAACGTCAGAAGCAATACATCTGTAACGTTAGAAGCAATACATTGTATCGTCAGTAGCAATACATCTGTAACGTCAGAAGAAATACAGCTGTAACATCAGAAGCAGTAAATCTGTAAAGTTAGATGCAATACATCTGTAACGTCAGAAGCAGTACAGCTGTAACGTCAGAAGCAATACATTTGTAACGTCAGAAGCAATACACCTGTAACGTCTGAAGCAATACATCTGTAACGTCAGAGGCAATACGTCTGTAACGTCAGAAGCAATACATCTGTAACGTCAGAAGCAATACATTTGTAACGTCAGAAGCAATACATCTGTAACGTCAGGAGCAATACACCCGTAACGTCTGAAGCCATACATCTGTAACGTCAGAAGCAGTACAGCTGTAACGTCAGAAGCAATACATTTGTAACTTCAGAAGCAATACATCTGTAACGTCGGCAGCAATACATCTGTAACGTCAGAAGCAATACGTCTTTAACGTCAGAAGCAATACATCTGTAACGTCAGACGCAATACATCTGTAACGTCAGGAGCAATACACCTGTAACGTCAGGAGCAATACACCTGTAACGTCTGAAGCAATACACCTGTACCGCGTAAGTATAGATTATATTCCTCTCGTGTATTTGATTTCATTTAAGTATTCTGTGCTAAGTTAAGAGTTGATGTTGTCATGCTGATTGGTGTAATGTAAACTGTTTATTATTCAGAATGTTTACAGAGAACTGGTAGTGTGTCATGAATGACACTAGGAACTTAAGGAGCAGTCATGCATTGCCACGACCCTCACTACTTGTTACTGTGCTTTGAACACGATTTTGTTTTTTGTTGGGTGGCTGGTTGGTTGGCTTGTTTGTTGGTTGGGTGGCTGGTTGGTTGGTTAGTTGACTGGTTGGTTGGTTAGGTTAGGTTAGTTGGTTGGTTGGTTGACTGGTTGGTTGGGTGGCTGGTTAATTGGTTGGGTGGATGGTTGGTTGGCTGGTTGGTTGGTTGGGTGGTTGGTTAATTGGTTGGGTGGATGGTTGGTTGGCTGGTTGTTTGGTTGGGTGGCTGGTTGGTTGGTTGGTTGTTTGGCTGGTTAATTGGTTGGGTGGCTGGTTGGTTAGCTGGTTACCTAGGCTTCAGCTGAGACCCGTCATCAGCCAGGGTCATTAAGACTGTCATTATTATGACGGCCACCAGGAATTAGCACAACACTGCAGTACACCGGTCCTGCAAGGTTATCACGTCTGGTACACCGGTCCTGCAAGGTTATCACGTCTGGTACACCGGTCCTGCAAGGTTATCACGTGGTACACTGGTCCTGCAAGGTTATCACGTCTGGTACACCGGTCCTGCAAGGTTATCACGTCTGGTACACCGGTCCTGCAAGGATATCACGTCTGGTACACCGGTCCTGCAAGGTTATCACGTCTGGTACACCGGTCCTGCAAGGTTATCACGTCTGGTACACCGGTCCTGCAAGGTTATCACGTCTGGTACACCGGTCCTGCAAGGTTATCACGTGGTGCACTGGTCCTGCAAGGTTATCACGTCTGGTACACCGGTCCTGCAAGGTTATCACGTCTCGTACACCGGTCCTGCAAGGTTATCACGTGGTGCACTGGTCCTGCAAGGATATCACGTCTGGTACACCGGTCCTGCGAGGTTATCACGTCTGGTACACCGGTCCTGCAAGGTTATCACGTCTGGTACACCGGTCCTGCAAGGTTATCACGTGGTGCACTGGTCCTGCAAGGTTATCACGTCTGGTACACCGGTCCTGCAAGGATATCACGTCTGGTACACCGGTCCTGCAAGGATATCACGTCTGGTACACCGGTCCTGCGAGGTTATCACGTCTGGTACACCGGTCCTGCAAGGTTATCACGTCTGGTACACCGGTCCTGCAAGGATATCACGTCTGGTACACCGGTCCTGCAAGGTTATCACGTCTGGTACACCGGTCCTGCAAGGTTATTACGCCCTGTACACCGGTCCTGCAAGGTTATCACGCCCGGTTCACCGGTTCTGCAAGGTTATTACGCCCGGTACACCGGCCCTGCAAGGCTATTACGCCCAGTGCACCAGTTCTGCAAGGTTATCGCGCCTGATACACCGGTTCTACAAGGTTATCACGTCCGGTACACCGGTCCTGCAAGATTATTACGCCCGGTACACCGGTCCTGCAAGGCTATCACGCTTGGAACACGGGTCCTGCAAGGTTACCACGCTTGGAACACCGGTCCTGCAAGGTTACTACGCCCGGTACACCGGTCCTGTAAGGTTATTACGCCCGGAGCACCGGTCCTGCAAGGTTGTTACGTCTGGTACACCGGTTCTGCAAGGTTATCGCGCCTGATACACCGGTTATGCAAGGTTATCACGTCCGGTACACCGGTCCTGCAAGGTTATTACGCCCGGTACACCGGTCCTGTAAGGTTATCACGCTTGGAACACCGGTCCTGCAAGGTTAGCACGCTTGGAACACCGGTCCTGCAAGGTTACTACGCCCGGTACAGCGGTCCTGTAAGGTTATTACGCCCGGTACAGCGGTCCTGCAAGGTTGTTACGTCTGGTACACCGGTTCTGCAAGGTTATTACGTCTGGTACACCGGCCCCGGAAGGTTTTTACTCCTGGTACACCGGTCCTGCAAGGTTATTACGTCTGGTACACCGGTCCTGCAAGGTTATTACGTCTGGTACACCGGTCCTGCAAGGTTGTTACGCCCGGTCCACCGGTCCTGCAAGGATATTACGCCCGGTACACCGGTCCTGCAAGGTTATCACGCTTGGTACACCGGTCCTGCAAGCTTGTCACGCCCGGTAAACCGGTCCTGCAAGGCTGGTACGCCCGGTACACTGGTCCTACAAGGTTGATACGCCCGGTACATGGGTCCTACAGGGTTGATACGCCAGGTACACTGGTCCTGCAAGGTTGGTACGCCCGGTACACCGGTCCTGCAAGGTTATCACGCCCGGTACACCGGTCATGCAAGGTTATTACGCCCGTTACACCGGTCCTGCAAGGTTGGTACGCCCGGTACACCGGTCCTGCAAGGTTGATACGCCAGGTACACCGGTCCTACAAGGTTGATACGCCAGGTACACCGGTCCTACAAGGTTGATACGCCCGGTACACCAGTCTTGCAAGGTATCCCGTCCGGTAAACCGGTCCTGCAAGGTTGTTACGCCCGGTACACCGATCCTACAAGGTTGATACGCCCGGTACACCGGTCCTACAAGGTTGATACGCCAGGTATTATTACAGGGTTATTACATCTGAAACATCGTGGTGACGAGCGTGGCTGACACCAGCAGTTGTATTGTGGTACATAGTCCTGTTCCTCACCCCTGAGACATGTCGTCACCCCGTTGTTGTCACCCCGTTGTTGTCACCCCGTTGGACATATCGTCACCCCGTTGGACATGTCATTCCGCTGTACATGTCATCCTGTTGGAGATGTCACTCCGTTGGACATGTCGTCACCCCGTTGGACATGTCGTCACCCGGTTGGACATATCGTCACCCCGTTGGGATGGGCTGACCCCCTCGCTGTGTCGTAGTCTACAGAGAGCCATTGCGCTACTTCTGCTGAGTCGGGGATTATAAGGTGTCTGTATTTACCCCATCACCGCTGCTGAACTACGATATGATATAACAAGATGTTCCTCATGAGCGTCCATGGCCTTGAAATGTGACAGGAGTCAAGAAAGCGCTTGAAATCCCTGACCAAGATAGCGATCATTGCTAACTAGCAAGGTGTGTGTAGGTGGGGTGCAGGAGGATCACGTCTTTGTGGTATTAGCAGAAGTATTATAACTTCGTAAAACTCAGCTTATGATCAAGTAGAAGCATCAGTCCTGAACCTAGCTAGCTAAAAAGTACAAAAATTTATTTCCGTACATTCTGTACCTACCACTACAGATAGATGGATAAGTTATGTACCAAACACTACAGATAAATGGATAAGTCATGTATCAACCACAACAGATAAATGTATGACCAGCTGAGGTACATACAAAGCTTCTTTACCTTGAACAATAACTGATTTAATAAATTCAGGTCACATGTGGTTGATTAATAGAAAGACCCGCGAGCGCTCCTCTGTATTTGGTTCTCTCAAGCATGGGAGATGCTGCAATGTTTGAGGGAGAGATCGAGAATAATGTAGGCAAGATAAAGGTCTCAGGAACACCAGTCCAGTGTCTCAGAACACCAGTCCAGTGTCTCAGAACACCAGTCCAGTGTCTCAGAACACCAGTCCAGTGTCTCAGAACACCAGTCCAGTGTCTCAGAACACCAGTCCAGTGTCTCAGGAACACCAGTCCAGTGTCTCAGGAACACCAGTCCAGTGTCTCAGAACACCAGTCCAGTGTCTCAGGAACACCAGTCCAGTGTCTCAGGAACACCAGTCCAGTGTCTCAGGAACACCAGTCCAGTGTCTCAGGGACACCAGTCCAGTGTCTCAGGGACACCAGTCCAGTGTCTCAGAACCCCAGCCCAGTGTCTCAGGAACACCAGTCCAGTGTCTCAGGAACACCAGTCCAGTGTCTCAGAACACCAGTCCAGTGTCTCAGAACACCAGTCCAGTGTCTCAGAACACCAGTCCAGTGTCTCAGGAACACCAGTCCAGTGTCTCAGGAACACCAGTCCAGTGTCTCAGGAACACCAGTCCAGTGTCTCAGAACACCAGTCCAGTGTCTCAGAACACCAGTCCAGTGTCTCAGGAACACCAGTCCAGTGTCTCAGGAACACCAGTCCAGTGTCTCAGGAACACCAGTCCAGTGTCTCAGAACACCAGTCCAGTGTCTCAGAACACCAGTCCAGTGTCTCAGGAACACCAGTCCAGTGTCTCAGAACACCAGTCCAGTGTCTCAGGAACACCAGTCCAGTGTCTCAGGAACACCAGTCCAGTGTCTCAGGAACACCAGTCCAGTGTCTCAGGGACACCAGTCCAGTGTCTCAGGAACACCAGTCCAGTGTCTCAGGACACCAGTCCAGTGTCTCAGGACACCAGTCCAGTGTCTCAGGACACCAGTCCAGTGTCTCTCACCGTGTGCCATACTGGCTGTCACCGTGAGCAATACTGCCTCTCACCGTGAGCCATTCTGCCTGTCACCATGAGCCATACTGCCTCTCACCGTGAGCCATTCTGCCTGTCACCATGAGCCATACTGCTTCTTACCGTGTTCCATACTGCCTCTCACCGTAAGCCATACTGCCTCTCACCGTGAGCCATTCTGCCTGTCACCATGAGCCATACTGCTTCTTACCGTGTTCCATACTGCCTCTCACCGTAAGCCATACTGCCTCTCACCGTAAGCCATACTGCCTCTTACCGTGTTCCATACTGCCTCTCACCGTGAGCCATACTGCCTCTAACCGTGTACCATACTGCCTCTCACCGTAAGCCATACTGCCTCTCATCGTGAGCCATACCGCCTCTCACCGTGAGCCATACTGCCTCTCACCGTAAGCCATACTGCCTCTCACCGTGAGCCATTCTGCCTGTCACCATGAGCCATACTGCCTCTCACCGTGAGCCATACTGTCTCTCACCGTGTGCCATACTGGCTGTCACCGTGAGCAATACTGCCTCTCACCGTGAGCCATACTGCCTCTAACCGTGTACCATACTGCCTCTCACCGTAAGCCATACTGCCTCTTACCGTGTTCCATACTGCCTCTCACCGTAAGCCATACTGCCTCTCACCGTAAGCCATACTGCCTCTAACCGTGTACCATACTGCCTCTCACCGTAAGCCATACTGCCTCTCACCGTAAGCCATACTGCCTCTCACCGTAAGCCATACTGCCTCTAACCGTGTACCATACTGCCTCTCACCGTAAGCCATACTGCCTCTAACCGTGTACCATACTGCCTCTCACCGTAAGCCATACTGCCTCTAACCGTGTACCATACTGCCTCTCACCGTAAGCCATACTGCCTCTCACCGTGAGCCATACTGCCTCTAACCGTGTACCATACTGCCTCTCACCGTGAGCCATTCTGCCTGTCACCATGAGCCGTACTGCCTCTCACCTTGAGCCATAATGCCTCTTACCGTGTTCCATACTGCCTCTCACCGTAAGCCATACTGCCTCTCACCGTGAGCCATTCTGCCTGTCACCATGAGCCATACTGCCTCTCACCGTGAGCCATACTGCCTCTCACCGTAAGCCATACTGCCTCTCACCGTAAGCCATACTGCCTCTAACCGTGTACCATACTGCCTCTCACCGTAAGCCATACTGCCTCTCACCGTAAGCCATACTGCCTCTCATCGTGAGCCATACCGCCTCTCACCGTGAGCCATACTGCCTCTCACCGTAAGCCATACTGCCTCTAACCGTGTACCATACTGCCTCTCACCGTAAGCCATACTGCCTCTCACCGTGAGCCATACCGCCTCTCACCGTGAGCCATACTGTCTCTCACCGTGTGCCATACTGGCTGTCACCGTGAGCAATACTGCCTCTCACCGTAAGCCATACTGCCTCTCACCGTAAGCCATACTGCCTCTCACCGTGAGCCATTCTGCCTGTCACCATGAGCCATACTGCCTCTCACCGTGAGCCATTCTGCCTGTCACCATGAGCCATACTGCCTCTCACCGTGAGCCATACTGCCTCTCACCGTGAGCCATTCTGCCTGTCACCATGAGCCATACTGCTTCTTACCGTGTTCCATACTGCCTCTCACCGTGAGCCATTCTGCCTGTCACCATGAGCCATACTGCCTCTCACCGTAAGCCATACTGCCTCTCACCGTAAGCCATACTGCCTCACCGTGAGCCATTCTGCCTGTCACCATGAGCCATACTGCCTCTCACCGTGAGCCATTCTGCCTGTCACCATGAGCCATACTGCTTCTTACCGTGTTCCATACTGCCTCTCACCGTGAGCCATACTGTCTCTCACCGTGTGCCATACTGGCTGTCACCGTGAGCAATACTGCCTCTCACCGTGAGCCATACTGCCTCTCACCGTGAGCCATTCTGCCTGTCACCATGAGCCATACTGCCTCTCACCGTAAGCCATACTGCCTCTCACCGTGAGCCATTCTGCCTGTCACCATGAGCCATACTGCTTCTTACCGTGTTCCATACTGCCTCTCACCATGAGCCATACTGCTTCTTACCGTGTTCCATACTGCCTCTCACCGTGAGCCATACTGCCTCTCACCGTAAGCCATACTGCCTCTAACCGTGTACCATACTGCCTCTCACCGTGAGCCATTCTGCCTGTCACCATGAGCCATACTGCTTCTTACCGTGTTCCATACTGCCTCTCACCGTAAGCCATACTGCCTCTTACCGTGTTCCATACTGCCTCTCACCGTAAGCCATACTGCCTCTAACCGTGTACCATACTGCCTCTCACCGTAAGCCATACTGCCTCTCACCGTAAGCCATACTGCCTCTCACCGTGAGCCATTCTGCCTGTCACCATGAGCCATACTGCTTCTTACCGTGTTCCATACTGCCTCTCACCGTGAGCCATTCTGCCTGTCACCATGAGCCATACTGCCTCTAACCGTGTACCATACTGCCTCTCACCGTAAGCCATACTGCCTCTCACCGTAAGCCATACTGCCTCTTACCGTGTTCCATACTGCCTCTCACCGTAAGCCATACTGCCTCTCACCGTAAGCCATACTGCCTCTAACCGTGTACCATACTGCCTCTCACCGTAAGCCATACTGCCTCTCACCGTGAGCCATTCTGCCTGTCACCATGAGCCATACTGCCTCTCACCGTAAGCCATACTGCCTCTAACCGTGTACCATACTGCCTCTCACCATGAGCCATACTGCCTCTAACCGTGTACCATACTGCCTCTCACCTTGAGCCATAATGCCTCTTACCGTGTTCCATACTGCCTCTCACCGTAAGCCATACTGCCTCTCACCGTAAGCCATACTGCCTCTTACCGTGTTCCATACTGCCAGCCATTCTGCCTGTCACCATGAGCCATACTGCTCTTTACCGTGTTCCATACTGCCCTCCTCACCGTAAGCCATACTGCCTCACCGTGAGCCATACTGCCTCTCACCATGAGCCATACTGCCTCTTACCGTGTTCCATACTGCCTCTCACCGTGAGCCATACTGCCTCTCATCGTGAGCCATACCGCCTCTCACCGTGAGCCATACTGTCTCTCACCGTGTGCCATACTGGCTGTCACCGTGAGCAATACTGACTCTCACCGTGAGCCATACTGCCTCTAACCGTGTACCATACTGCCTCTCATCGTATGACTTCCTCTTTTACCGTCTCCTTTATGCCTCCATATTACCATCTGTCTTGCTCACCCTTCTCGACCCTCCTCTTTCTTCTCTGTCTCTCCCGCTCTCTCTCTCTCCCTTTTGCTCTACTTCCCTCTCTCATCTCAGTCTTCCTTACATCGTCTCCCTCACCTCCCCATTCTTCTTCCCCTCTTCCCTCCACAGCCTGCGCCCCACACTGCCCACGTCTGGGACATGCCCTCCCCACAGTTGGCCATCCAGCCAGGGTTCACAATGCACTCCATATCACGCCGCTCCCGGCTTTGCTTAAGCATGTGTACGTGAAAGTATCTTGAGCGCATATCCTCGTCCAGAGCATCCTGCTGGGCCCTGGGCTCGAACCCGGACCTCCTGGCCTGGGAATGCCGGGCGTTTGGTCGTGCGTCAGGGCGGCCATGCTGGCTGTAGTGCTTCCCCTGTGTGGTAAACCGCGGCGGAATGTGAGCGCCACCACTCCCTCCTGATGACACATGTTCACCTGCAACACGATGTTTGCTCGACATGGAATGAGCTAATCATTACGACCACACAATGTGCGATAGCTGACGATGACAAGTTAGGTGGCTGTGTCATGGTTGATAACCCTTCCACGAAGACGGTACGATGGTCTGGCATTTGACGGAAAGCTTCCACGTCAAGTTGAGAGCCGGGCGATCAGGGTCAGCAGAAGTCGTCGAGACAGTAGGAGGTCGCCAAGGGCATCGTCTGTTATTTCCCAGACCAAGAGGATAATATGGTTTTAGTGGATTAATCTGGTAAGCAGACTCGCTCTGTGTTACTTCTTTATAAAGGCAACGTTTGTTGTGATCAGGTTACAGTTAGATGACACACACACACACACACACACACACACACACACACACACACACACACACACACACACACACATCAAACACGAAGACCGATCAAAAATTACGTCGGCTGAAGGTGGCGTCAGGTGGCGATCTGGAGCAGCAGCAGCAGCAGCCGCTTCTGTTGGGTACGGGAGTGGAGGCTGTGTGTATGGTGTGTGCTCCTCTCAACAGTACAGTTGATGTGGAGAGCTAGATGGCCAGGCTACATGCTGTACCTTCAGCAAGATCGCGTCTTCTTGGTCACTACCCAAGTTCGTGAAGTACTCCAGGGTTTGCCCAGCCTCGCACATGTCTACCCAAGATGATTTAATGAAGTTACGCAAGAATGGTTAATGACGAGCTTGTTATGATATGAATTTCCTTCACCACTTGAGTGACGACACATTTAACAATTAGCAGGCGTGGTCAACAGCATACTGAAACATGGCTGGTATACGCAGTAGATTTTTCCCCATGGGCAAGGTCACGTGGATGTCATGAAGAATTAACACACACACACACACACACACACACACACACACACACACACACACACACCACATCAGCCTTGTAAGTGTTAACCAGCGAGAGTCGGTAAGAGGGAATCTATATTGCAAAGGATAAGGATGACGTGTTTGATGCCTTGTGAAGACTCTGGGGAGCCCTGGTGCTGCCTGGTTTTTTGGTGAGATCAACGTCTTCTTGGTTCATGTGTCACAGGTGTAGCCAACATAGATCATTACCCACAGACTGGAGGACATTTCTTCCCACCTGATGAATGCGTTAATCCTACCTGCTTTGCTGGACAAGACGTGGGTAAGACAGTGGTGTTGTTGCAGGAACCAGGTGGTCATACAGTTTGATAATGATAAAACACGGATTGGCCAGAAGGGAAAATATCAGGTTGGTTCAAACCACCTACGACTTTGTTTCAGTTGAGATAGTGTCACTTTGGCATCAAACTATTGCGGAAGGGCAGACCTACATGTGCATTGTGGATCTGTTATTTCTGATGTGGTGTTCCGTGTGCAGCTGGTGTGGTGGTGTGGGCTGGTTCTTCAGCCCAGCTAGGTATGTCATGTATGGTCATGGCTATGGTTAAGCTACAACGTGGTCAACCGATGTTGTTGTTAGCCTACAACTTGATGGCCAGTGCTGTGACCAAGCTACAGCGTGATGATGGCTCGTCTGTTGACCAAGCTACAACGTGATGATGGCTCGTCTGTGTTGGCTAGGTCACGACGTCAAGCTAGGTTACAACCTGAGGGTTGGTCTGTAGCTAAGCTACAACGTGATTGGCCATTGCTATGGCTAGCGGTCAAGGTGATAGATAGCCAGCTATGGCTAGCGGTCAAAGTGATAGATAGCCAGCTATGGCTAGCGGTCAAGGTGATATATAGCCAGCTATGGCTAGACCGTGTGATGGCTTGTGCTATAACGTAGTCACGAGCGGTTTTGCCGCATGATGGCCAGTGTTATACGTAGGCCACAACGCGATGGCCTGGATTATGTCGAAAGTGCAACGTGATAACCAGGGCTATTTCTAAGCTACAACGTATTGGCCAGTGTTATAGCTAGGTTATAGCTAGGTTAGGTGGCTATGAAGGGACTAGGTTACAATGTGAGGACCAGTGCTCGTGCTAGGTTACAGCATGATGACTGCAACGTAATATAGCCAGTTTTAGGATACGATGGTATGGTTAGTATATGGCTTTGTTATAACGAAGTGGCCAGTTACAGGATATAACGCGGTCACTATTATGGCTCGGTTGAAATATAGTCATCAGCTTCATAGCTAGACTTCATTGTGATACTTTAAACTAGCTGACTAGGTTACAAGGTAATGACCAGCGTTATGCTTGGTTACAAGGAAATGACCAGCGTTAAGCTAGGCTACAAGGTAATGACCAGCGTTATGCTAGGTTACAATGTAATGACCAGCGTTATGCTAGGTTACAAGGTAATGACCAGCGTTGTGCTAGGTTACAAGGAAATGACCAGCGTTATGCTGGGTTACAAGGTAATGACCAGCGTTATGCTAGGTTACAATGTAATGACCAGCGTTATGCTAGGTTACAAGGTAATGACCAGCGTTATGCTAGGTTACAAGGAAATGACCAGCGTTAAGCTAGGTTACAAGGTAATGACCAGCGTTATGCTAGGTTACAAGGAAATGACCAGCGTTATGCTAGGTTACAAGGTAATGACCAGCGTTATGCTAGGTTACAATGTAATGACCAGCGTTATGCTAGGTTACAAGGTAATGACCAGCGTTATGCTAGGTTACAAGGTAATGACCAGCGTTATGCTAGGTTACAAGGTAATGACTAGCGTTATGCTAGGTTACAAGGTAATGACCAGCGTTATGCTAGGTTACAAGGTAATGACCAGCGTTATGCTAGGTTACAAGGTAATGACCAGCGTTAAGCTAGGATACAGCGTTATGACCAGTGTTATGCTAGGTTACAAGGTAATGACCAGCGTTATGCTAGGTTACAAGGTAATGACCAGCGTTATGCTAGGTTACAAGGTAATGACCAGCGTTATGCTAGGTTACAAGGTAATGACCAGCGTTATGCTAGGTTACAAGGTAATGACCAGCGTTATGCTAGGTTACAAGGTAATGACCAGCGTTAAGCTAGGTTACAAGGTAATGACCAGCGATATGCTAGGTTACAAGGTAATGACCAGTGTTATGCTAGGTTACAACTTAATGACCAGCGTTATGCTAGGTTACAAGGTAATGACCAGCGTTATGCTAGGTTACAAGGTAATGACCAGCGTTATGCTAGGTTACAAGGTAATGACCAGCGTTATGCTAGGTTACAAGGTAATGACCCTCGTTATGCTAGGTTACAAGGAAATGACCAGTGTTATGCTAGGTTACAAGGTAATGACCAGCGTTATGCTAGGTTACAAGGTAATGACCAGCGTTATGCTAGGTTACAAGGTAATGACCAGCGTTATGCTAGGTTACAAGGTAATGACCAGCGTTATGCTAGGTTACAAGGTAATGACCAGCGTTATGCTAGGTTACAAGGTAATGACCAGCGTTATGCTAGGTTACAAGGTAATGACCAGCGTTATGCTAGGTTACAAGGTAATGACCCTCGTTATGCTAGGTTACAAGGAAATTACCCTCGTTATGCTAGGTTACAAGGTAATGACCAGCGTTATGCTAGGTTACAAGGTAATGACCAGCGTTATGCTAGGTTACAAGATAATGACCAGTGTTATGCTAGGTTACAAGGTAATGACCAGCGTTATGCTAGGTTACAATGTAATGACCAGCGTTATGCTAGGTTACAAGGTAATGACCAGCGTTATGCTAGGTTACAAGGTAATGACCAGCGTTATGCTAGGTTACAAGGTAATGACCAGCGTTATGCTAGGTTACAAGGTAATGACCAGCGTTATGCTAGGTTACAAGGTAATGACCAGCGTTATGCTAGGTTACAAGGTAATGACCAGCTTTATGCTTGGTTACAGCGTTATGACCAGCGTTATGCTAGGTTACAGCGTTATGACCAGCGTTATGCTAGGTTACAAGGTAATGACCAGCGTTAAGCTAGGTTACAATGTAATGACCAGCGTTATGCTAGGTTACAAGGTAATGACCAGCGTTAAGCTAGGTTACAAGGTAATGACCAGCGTTAAGCTAGGTTACAAGGTAATGACCAGCGTTATGCTAGGTTACAAGGTAATGACCAGCGTTAAGCTAGGTTACAGCGTTATGACCAGCGTTATGCTAGGTTACAAGGTAATGACCAGCGTTAAGCTAGGTTACAAGGTAATGACCAGCGTTATGCTAGGTTACAAGGTAATGACCAGCGTTATGCTAGGTTACAAGGTAATAACGAGCGTTATGCTAGGTTACAGCGTTATGACCAGCGTTATGCTAGGTTACAGCGTTATGACCAGTGCTCTGTCTAAGCTACATGATAGATAATATTTTGGCTAAGCTACAAGAATGGATTCCTCCCGTCAGACTTGGCGTGTTTGTGCCTTTAAGATTTGAGGTTCCGTCTGCAGCAGCTTGTGATGACGTTATCATGGATCTTTATGTAACTGTGGTCACTCCTCCGTGGCGGGAGTGATATCATGTGACAACGTCTGTCATTCTGGGAAACCCTCATGACAGTTGTCGACCCAGTTACCTGGTAGTCATTGTGGAAGTGCTGGTCGATACTCAGGAGAAGTTCGATCATGTCGTGTTTATCGTATGATGATGACACGTCATGACGCCTATCATGAAGTGTGTGAGGTAAAGTATTCATGTGGCGGAGTCATCCATCTGGCTGTAGGTACCACGAGTGTAACGCCTACGCCAACCACTGAAAAGGCGCGTTGTCAGTTCGTGACGCCGACGCCCACCCACTGGTCGTCACCTTTGACCGTCTCTTTTTGAAATAGACGTTAACACCTCCAACTACCGAAACTAACTGGAAAATTTGAACTGTATCAACAAGGGCGGAATACTGCTGGACAGCAATGATCACAAGAGAAAGAATTACCTTTAGGAACGTTTTCGTTTTCTGTTCCACCCATTTTTCAGAGGGAAGAGGTAGATAATGTCTCGTCCTCGCCTGCATCTCACCATGATGTAACTCTGGATCTCGGGTGGGTAAACTCGAGAGCCTGAGAGGGACCCAGTCTATACTTGGATCACTCGGTCGGTGTATCCGAGATCATCCTACGCGACGTTCTTAAAGGACCCGAGTCTCGGCCACCTCCAGAACAACGGCAGATATTACCATACATACGACCGCGAGTCTCCCCCTGGCTGGCACCATCATCGTACGCCACTCCGACCCTCTGGTGGCCGGCGTCTCGTACCTCCACCACTTACCGTCACCCGCTCTTCACGGCTCTTCGCGCGCGCGTTCTTCTGTGACGTCACTTCCTCTTCATTACGCTCACGTGGTTATTACGTAATATAAGAAATGAACCATGCTGTAACGCTGCCATTATTGATGATTTCATGACGAACTCGAAGGTCTTTTCAGATTATCACCATTTTGAAAGACAGAGCAATGTAACGTCAGAGGAATGTAACGTCAGAGCAATGTAACGTCAGAGGAATGTAACGTCAGAGGAATGTAACGTCAGAGGAATATAGCGTCATTCGTAAGTCACTAATACGTGGCTCATTAGTGGCAAAGCTTCTCAATGGCATAATTTTCCTCACCTGGTGGGCCATCACAAGTTAGTGTATCGCGGAGTTTTATTATTTAACCTGACGATCTAATGTGATCATTTATTATTTAACCTGACGATCTAATGTGATCATTTATTATTTAACCTGACGATCTAATGTGATCATTTATTATTTAACCTGACGATCTAATGTGATCATTTATTATTTAACCTGACGATCTAATGTGATCATTTATTATTAACCTGACGATCTAATGTGATCATTTATTATTTAACCTGACGATCTAATGTAATCATTTATTATTTAACCTGACGATCTAATGTGATCATTTATTATTTAACCTGACGATCTAATGTGATCATTTATTATTAACCTGACGATCTAATGTGATCATTTATTATTAACCTGACGATCTAATGTAATCATTTATTATTAACCTGACGATCTAATGTAATCATTTATTATTAACCTGACGATCTAATGTGATCATTTATTATTAACCTGACGATCTAATGTGATCATTTATTATTAACCTGACGATCTAATGCTGAGACTCGTTCATGTTTCTGAATTAATCAGACGCAGCGGAGATAAATGATGATCATGAAAAGCGATCTAACCTTGCTTGTGGACGTATCAGATTCTGCACGTTGGACGTGGCTGTAGCACACACAGTGACGTGTACACTGTCATCATGTGGGTAACAATTCTCAACGTACCTGACACACACAGACACACATGCTGTAACCATTGTCATGTTCGGTGATTTCATTATTTAACCACGACACCTGCAGTGGCATATCTTCACCTAACCTAACCACGACACGCATATCTTCACCTAACCTAACCAGAAGTTGTACAGTGAGTTTAGTTTCTCGGTGTGCAGTCTAACATGACATAGTGTAGGTCCAACTGTACAGTACGAACGTATTTTGATACAATGGTCACGTCAATATAACACAAAGCGGCTGCAAACGAAATGGTGGCGAGCTTGAACAACAAAAATTCTATATTCTAGAACGAAGACCAGCTTGTGCATCGCATTAGTGATGACGTAAATGTTACGTGATTCCAAGAAAACAGATCCTGTGTTTAGAGAGAAAACCAACTTGCAGCCAAATAGTTTGATTACGTAGATGACACATGACAACAGTGGAAGACGTCATCTCACACGAACACCCGCTTTAACATTCATCCATCCCTCTGATGAGACGCAACGAAACGTCATACATGGGACAGATTATGAGAGAGGACGTGGATGACGGTGGGTAATTTGTCCAGTGTGTGACGTCGCGGTCGATGCAAGGGAAAACTGGCTGGATTGTGCACGGCTGGAGGCGTCTTCCCGGACACGGTAATCCATCGCACACTCTTCGTAAACACCAACTGTGAATTGATATTTATTTATTTAGGGAGGTAAACACCATTTTGCGTCGCAGTGCCTCCCATCTCAAGGGCAAATTGCTGCACCTCCTGCCGGGGGCGAGGAGCCATGGTTGCTGGGTCGAGCGCTCCAACCTGATCCAACTGTTTATAGTCTCATCTTTATATTCATCTGTCGACAGAGTCACATATCGGGGATGTCGTCTGCAGGCGGTGGTGTGATTGCTCTGCCGAGGACGTGTGCCTGCTGATTAAAATATTGGATGTTATTAGCAATTGACTACAAATATCATGGAAATGCTAACCATATGCATAGCTAGAACACAACATGTGGACAACATTCTCTCGTCTCGTAACTACAGGTTTACCGTCAGGAGAGTGAGAGTGGTTGGTCTCGTGCGGGAGGAGACAACTGGCTCCGGTTATCTTGAAAGTCTCCCGGAAGTAACTGTATCACCCGACCCTCAGACACTGTCTCGGGGCGAAGATGATTGTCAGCCAGTCCTCTCGTAAATCAGTTGTGAGATTTGATCAGGAAGAAAAAACAAAAAACTTCCTAACTAACAAAAGTTACTTTGAATCTCCTGCAGGAGATGAAGACCACCGCTATTCTCTTATAACGGTCTCCAGTCACAGTCGAAAGTCGTCATCAAAACCAGACACTGAAAGAAAAAGAAAGAAAAAGAATATAAAAGGTGAATGGGAGGATTATGGGATATGTTAGAAGACAGATATGAAGTCTCTTCCAGTAGCTTAACTTTCGTGAGACAGTGACCAGAACCAGAATACCTGATATGGACGGTGTAGGAAGGTTTCCAGCAGCAGTTCAACGCAAGTTTGGTCTAAAGTAATTTCCTGGTCATCTGCTGTCCACGATAGCATTACATGAGGATGTAAGACGGCCCCACTTGAACATTCCCAGATGAGGACAGTAACACTTCTCTGGGCGCGGCTGCTCTCTACAACATACCACCGAACGCAACACTCCTAAGCATACGATTGAATATGTCTCCAGCCTAGTCAAGATAGACTTTTGGCGGCCTAGTGTAAACCATATCAAGAAAAGGTCTTTGGCTTAGTTAGAAATACGTCTGTGGCCTAGAATACAGCAGAGAAGGTAAGGTTTCTGGACGAAGTAAAGTTAGGACTTGAGTATAAGCCAAGCTTAGGAAAGGTCTCCCTCCAGCCATCTGTAAAGTCAGTCATTACTTGTGGAACCTCATCTCTTGAACATTCTCGATTATCATACAAGTTTTCAAATTTCTGATGGCGTTTTGCGTTGACCATGTCCTTTTCGAGTTCATTCCATTCGTCCACAACTCTGCTCTAATAATAGTACGTCTTTACATCTTCGGAAATTCATTGCTTGATTCATTTTAGATTATGTTTTCTGACAGTTCAGTAAGGCACGGACTCTGGCAGACACTTGGGTAAACTTAGATCGTTGGCATAGGATGAATCCAGCAGATTATCTGGAGTAGGGTAAACCATGGTGAAGCAAGGCCTCTGCCCGAGGGTAGAACTGTGTTAGCCAAGTTTTGTGGCCTTGGATAAAGCCATATAAGGCCAGGTAGCCCGAGGGAGGGTCACTTAAACTAGAACAAGATATCTGGCTGAGGAATGATGATGTGGATCCATATACACTTTGAGATTTCCTTCGTCCACAAAGTTTGCGTTTTACTTGCCTTTAAGCCAGTGGTAGCGCACTGTGCCTGCTGGTAGGTTAACAAGAACGCCGTAAGGCCTTGTCGGGTCTTCTTGTGGGCGGCAGAAAACTTGTTTGAAAAGCTATGGGCAGGAGAATGTTGGCAGGAGTCGTCAGCAGTTCCGGGGTAGGGTTGGGTTGGCATCGCTCCAGCAGCAGAGACCCCTGACGCCTCTGGTCACCCATGTGGCCACCTGCTCATACCAGACCTCTGGGGCTTTCCTGCAACACACGCTGAATGATTTGGTTCTGTTGATGAGAACATATGATGGACCGCGGGGGAAAGAATGTAGACCCGAGTCGCACACTGGTGGTTATAAACCAGGATCGGGCAGACAGGTGTTGGCAGGGATTCGTAACCTTTTGAAAACAAGTGACAATAGTCATGTCGGCACACTGTCACGCTCACTGCACAGCGGGAGGCATTGCTAGATACTACCATCAACTTAGGACGGGTAAAAAGAAGCCATGAAAAATAGATAAAGTCGGGTCTGGGCAGCGAGTCATGGATGTTCCAGTATTGCTTTGGGTTTCTGGCGAGCTTTCTCTTTGTTCTTGTAGGATCTGCTGGTGTAGCCGTAGTTGTTAACATGACAGGTGGGCGTGCAGTGAACGGGGAAGGCAGATTGTGTTACTTTCACCGTGGTAACACCTCTCACGTTAGCTAGAAGAAAAAAACAACAAAAGCCAAACGTAGTGTGTGCTACATACTCCCTCATATTCCCTCATATTACTCTTTCCCACAGTCTCTCTCTCTCTCTCTCTCTCTCTCTCTCTCTCTCTCTCTCTCTCTCTCTCTCTCTCTCTCTCTCTCTCTCTCTCTCTCTTTCCCTTCGTCCCCCGTCATTTCCCGTCCTGTCCGTCTCTGTTTTCCTTATCCCCTTTCCTCCCGTCCCTCGTTCACTCCCCTGCTACTTTTCGTCTCGCCCGTCTCTCGTTTTTCTACTACATCCCATTCCGTCCCTCTCCCGCATTCTTGCCATTTCCTGTCCTGTTTGGCTCCCTCTCCCATGCCATGTCCGTCCCGTCCTGCTCCCTTTCCCTCGCTACTCCCCGTCCTGTCCTACTCCACCTCCCGCCACACAACTATTGATGTACTGAGGCCTTCAGTAAGGTACTTCATAAAAGACTGTTGGAGAGAAATAAAGTTCACGGCTGAGGTCGATTGTGTGTGCTGGGTAGGTGACTGGTTCCCCCCGCGGAGGCAGAGACTGGTGCTAAATGGTAAAGCATCAGACTGGCTTAATGTGACACCTGGGGTTCCACAAGGCTCAGTCCTGGGACACATACTTTTCATCTACATCTGTGACTTGGAGACAAGAGTCATTCATCTCCATCACTGATCCGGAAACAGGAGTCGCTCAACTACATCCGTGACCATAAAGACTGGATGATATGATATAGTATGAAATTAGGAAACATAGCCAACTTAGAGGAAGACTGGCTGAAGGTTTAAAGGGATCTGGACAAACTGGTGGAGTATACAGTGCCGAATTTCAATAGAGATAGATGCAAGATGATGCACTTTGATGCCAAAAATATAAATCGTGAATACAGAAACCTTGGTAAACCACTGTTTAACGTTGAAAGCTGGGATCTTGGAATGATTATAAACATGATTATGGTCATTACAGTTTTTAGTAATATACAATGAAGATGTTAGGTTTTGTGACTATAGCATAGGCTACAGATAGGGTTGTGCGGAAGAGGGTGAATGTGTTGGAAATGAAACGTTTGACAGTATGTGGTGTGAGGTAGTTGGATCGAGTAAGTATTGAAAGGGTAAGAGGGATGTGTGGTATTAAAAAGAGTGTGGTTGAGAGAGCAGAAGAGGGTGTCTTGAAATAGTTTGATCACATGGACAGAATGAGTGAGGAAAGATTGACAAAGAGGATTTATGTGTCATAGATGGAGGGAACGAGAAGTGGGAGACCAAATTGGAGATGGAAGGATGGAGTGAATAAGATTTTGAGCGATCGGAACCTGAACATACAGGAGGGTGAAAGGCGCGCAAGGAATAGAGTGAATTGGAACGATGTGGTACACCGGGGTCGACGTCTGGGGTAAACCTTGGAAAGTTTTGTAGGGCCTGGATGTGGAAAGGGAGCAGTGGTTTCGGTGCATTACAAATGACAGCTAAAGACTGTCTTTTCCAAGCGCTACCTCGCGCGGGGGGAGGGGGTGCTGTTTCATGTGTGGCTGGTTGGCGACGAGAAAGGATGAAGGCAGCAAGTGTGGTTTCAAAAGTGGTAGAGGATATGTGGATCAGGTGTTTGCTTTGAAGAATGTATGTGAGGAATACTTAGAAAAACAAATGGATTTGTATGTAGCATTTATGGATCTGAAGAAGGCATGTGATAGAGTTGATAGAGATACTCTGTGGAAGGTATTAAGAATATGTGGTGTGGGAGGCAAGTTGCTAGAAGCAGTGAAAAGCTTTTATCGAGGATGTAAAGCGTGTGTGCGAGTAGGAAGAGAGGAAAGTGTTTGGTTCTCAGTGAATGTCGGTTTGCGGCAGGGGTGTGTGATGTCTCCATGGTTGTTTAATTTATTTATGGATGGGGTTGTTAGGGAGGTGAAAGCAAGAGTTTTGGAGAGAGGGGCAAGTATGCAGTCTGTTGTGGATGAGAGGGCTTGGAAAGTGAGTCAGTTGTTGTTCACTGATGATACAGCACTGGTGGCTGATTCGGGTGAGAAACTGCAGAAGCTGGTGACTGAGTTTGGTGAAGTGTATGAAAGAAGAAAACAGAGAGTATATGTGAATAAGAGCAAGGTTATTAGGTACAGTAGGGTTGAGGGACAAGTCAATTGGGAGGTAAGTTTGAATGGAGAAAACTGGAGGAAGTGAAGGGTTTTAGATATCTTGGAGTGGATTTGGCAGCGGATGGAACCATGGAAGCGGAAGTGAGTCATAGAGTGGGGGAGGGGGCGAAAGTTCTGGGAGCGTTAAAAAATGTGTGGAACGCGAGAACATTGTATAGAAAAGCAAAAATGGATATTTTGAAGGAATAGTGGTTCCAACAATGTTATATGGTTGCGAGGCATGGGCTATAGATAGGGTTGTGCGAAGGATGGTGGATGTGTTGGAAATGAGATGTTTGAGGATAATATGTGGTGTGAGGTGGTTTGATCGAGTAAGTAATGAAAATGTAAGAGAGATGTGTGGTAATAAAAAGAGTGTGGTTGAGAGAGCAGGAGAGGGTGTGTTGAAATGGTTTGGACACATGGAGAGAATGAGTGAGGAAAGATTGACAAAGAGGATATATGTGTCAGAGGTGGAGGGAACGAGGAGAAGTGGGAGACCAAATTGGAGGTGGAAGGATATAGTGAAGAAGATTTTAAGCGATCGGCGCCTGACCATGGATATGTTTGAAGGAATAGTGGTTCTACCAATGTTATATGGTTGCGAGGCATGGGCTATAGAAAGGGTTGTGCGAAGGAGGGTGGATGTGTTGGAAATGAGATGTTTGAGGACAATATGTGGTGTGAGGTGGTTTGATCGAGTAAGTAATAATAGGTTAAGAGAGATGTGTGGTAATAAAAAGAGTGGTTGAGAGAGCAGAAGAGGGTGTGTTGAAATGGTTTGGTCACACGGAGAGAATGAGGTTATGAGAAAGTGGATATATGTGTCAGAGGTGGAGGAAACGAGGAGAAGTGGGAGACCAAATTGGAGGTGGAAAGATGGAGTAAAAAAGATTTTGAGCGATCGGTGCCTGAACATGCAGGAGGGTGAAAGGCGTGCAAGGAATAAAGTGAATTGGAACGATGTGGTATACCGGGGTCGAGGTGCTGTCAGTGGATTGAACCAGGGCATGTGAAGCGTCTGGGGTAAACTTTAGAAAGTTCTGTGGGGCCTGGATGTGGAAAGGGAGCTGTGGTTTCGGTGCATTATGCATGACAGCTAGAGACTGAGTGTGAAAGAATGTGGCCTTTGTTGTCTTTTCTTAGCGCTACCTCGCGTACCTGCGGTGGGAGGGGGTTGTCATTTCATGTATGGCGGGGTGGCGACGGAAATGAACAAAGGGCAGCAAGTATGAATTATGTACATGTGTATATATGTATATGTCTGTATATATATATATATATATATATATATATATATATATATATATATATATATATATATATATATATATATATATCCCTGGGGATAGGGGAGAAAGAATACTTCCCACGTATTCCCTGCGTGTCGTAGAAGGCGACTAAAAGGGGAGGGAGCGGGGGGCTGGAAATCCTCCCCTCTCACTTTTTTTTTTTTTTAATTTTCCAAAAGAGGGAACAGAGAAGGGGCCCAGGTGAGGATATTCCCTCAAGGGCCCAGTCCTCTGTTCTCAACGCTACCTCGCTAATGCGGGAAATGGCGAATAGTATGAAAGAAAGATATATATATATATATATATATATATATATATATATATATATATATATATATATATATATGTAAAGGTTGAAATGTATAGGTATGTATATGTGCATGTGTGGACGTGTATGTATATATATGTGTCTGTGGGTGGGTTGGGCCATTCTTTCGTCTGTTTCCTTGCGCTACCTCGCTAACGCGGGAGACAACGACAAAGTATAATAAATAAATTAATTAATTAATTTTTTTTTTTTTTTTTTTTTTTTTTTTATACCTCGTCGCTGTCTCCCGCGTTTGCGAGGTAGCGCAAGGAAACAGACGAAAGAAATGGCCCAACCCCCCCCATACACATGTACATACATACGTCCACACACGCAAATATACATACCTACACAGCTTTCCATGGTTTACCCCGGACGCTTCACATGCCTTGATTCAATCCACTGACAGCACGTCAACCCCTGTATACCACATCGCTCCAATTCACTCTATTCCTTGCCCTCCTTTCACCCTCCTGCATGTTCAGGCCCCGATCACACAAAATCCTTTTCACTCCATCTTTCCACCTCCAATTTGGTCTCCCTCTTCTCCTCGTTCCCTCCACCTCCGACACATATATCCTCTTGGTCAATCTTTCCTCACTCATTCTCTCCATATATAAATTTATATATATATATATATATATATATATATATATATATATATATATATATATATATATATATTTATTTGTTTATTTTGCTTTGTCGCTGTCTCCCGCATTTGCGAGGTAGCGCAAGGAAACAGAAGAAAGAAATGGCCCAACCCACCCCCATACACATGTATATACACACACGTCCACACACGCAAACATACACACCCATACATCTCAATGTACACATATATATACACACACAGACACATACATATATACCCATGCACACAATTCACACTGCCTGCCTTTATTCATTCCCATCGCCACCTCGCCACACATGGAATACCATCCCCCTACCCCCTCATGTGTGCGAGGTATCGCTAGGAAAAGATAACAAAGGCCCCATTCGTTCACACGCAGTCCCCAGCTGTCATGCAATAATGCCCGAAACCACAGCTCCCTTTCCACATCCAGGCCCCACACAACTTTCCATGGTTTACCCTAGATGCTTCACATGCCCTGATTCAATCCACTGACAGCACGTCAACCCCGGTATACCACATCGATCCAAATCACTCTATTCCTTGCCCGCCTTTCACCCTCCTGCATGTTCAGGCCCCGATCACTCAAAATCTTTTTCACTCCATCTTTCCACCTCCAATTTGGTCTCCCACTTCTCCTCGTTCCCTCCACCTCCGACACATATATCCTCTTGGTCAATCTTTCCTCTCCATGTGCCCAAACCATTTCGAAACACCCTCTTCTGCTCTCTCAACCACGCTCTTTTTATTTCCACACATCTCTCTTACCCTTACATTACTTACTCGATCAAACCCTCACACCACACATTGTCCTTAAACATCTCATTTTCAGCACATCCACCCTCCTGCGCACAACTCTATCCATAGCCCACGCCTCGCAACTATACAACATTGTTGGAACCACTATTCCTTCAAACATACCCATTTTTGCTCTCCGAGATAATGTTCTCGACTTCCACACATTCTTCAAGGCTCCCAGGATTTTCGCCCCCTCCCCCACCCTATGATCCACTTCCGCTTCCATGGTTCCATCCGCTGCCAGATCCACTCCCAGATATCTAAAACACTTTACTTCCTCCAGTTTTTCTCCATTCAAACTTACCTTCCAATTGACTTGACCCTCAACCCTACTGTACCTAATAACCTTGCTCTTATTCACATTTACTCTTAACTTTCTTCTTTCACACACTACCAAACTCAGTCACCAGCTTCTGCAGTTTCTCACATGAATCAGCCACCAGCGCTGTATCATCAGCGAACAACAACTGACTCACTTCCCAAGCTCTCTCATCCACAACAGACTTCATACTTGCCCCTCTTTCCAAAACTCTTGCATTCACCTCCCTAACAACCCCATCCATAAACAAATTAAACAACCATGGAGACATCACACACCCCTGCCGCAAACCTACATTCATATATATATATATATATATATATATATATATATATATATATATATATATATATATATATATATATATATATATATATATTAGTGCCATCTTTATTACCCTCCGCTTCACCTTGTCCATTAACTCTGTGATTCCTTACATGCAGTGGTCAAACATGAAAAAGAAATAGATTTAGATTTGTCTAGATATGCGTTGTGTATTATGATGAACATTTCCTCATCATATACTTAACCCTTTCATAGGCAAGACCCTTTAAAACTTACTAAGTACAATGGCGAATCCCACTTCCCTCTCACATATAAGTTCCCTCAGCTCAGCAGGTCCTACTACATGGGGAACTTCCTTCACTGTGCCCCATTCCCATTACTATACCTTTACCCGGGTGGAATGTGGAGTGTGTCTAGGTTCCCTTGCAAGTTCACTCCAGTCCCTCGGGTAACTCACTCAGGTGAGTGAAGACAGACACACCGCTAGTGCACCAAGCCTACACCAGGAGGTTTCGGTAACACGCGTCCCTCCCTCACCTTCAAGACTAAGTGGGATATTTGAAATTACGTGCCAGTCAAGACCTGATGTACTACTGTACTGTACTTTACGAGTACGGAGCTCTACGCTCATGGGCCCAGTCTTCTGAATTTTCTCAATCATGCAGATCGTGTCAGCATGGGCTCGCATAGTGTGAGTGTGGTGCAGCATGGTGTCAGCATGGGTCCACAAGTGTGAGTGTGGTGCAGCATGGCATCAGCATGATGCAGCATGGTGTCAGCATGATGCTGGATGGTGTCAGCGTTGACAATGTTATCACAGTATATTCCATTCATCCTCCACTCTTACAGTATGGAAGTCCTCCGTTACAGCCTTCCTAACAAGTTTCTTACTTCATTTCATATATTGGCCTATGATGGTTCTGCCCTGCGTGTATGGGTTTGTTAACTGTCAGGTAACTAAGCATATTGTAGTGGTGTATGGTGTATTGTCATAATGGCTGAGCATATTGTAGTGGTGTGTGGTGTATTGTCATAATGGCTGAGCATAGTGTAGTGGTCTATGGTGTATTGTCATAATGAATGAGCATATTGTAGTGGTGCGTGGTGTATTGTCATAATGACTGAGCATATTGTAGTGGTCTATGGTGTATTGTCATAATGAATGAGCATATTGTAGTGGTACGTGGTGTATTGTCATAATGGCTGAGCATAGTGTAGTGGTGCGTGGTTTATTGTCATAATGACTGAGCATATTGTAGTGGTGCGTGGTGTATTGTCATAATGACTGGGCATATTGTAGGGGTGCCTAGTGTATTGTCATAATGACTGAGCATATTGTAGTGGTGCGTGATTTATTGTCATAATGACTGAGCATATTGTAGTGGTGCGTTGTGTATTGTCATAAAAACTTGAGCATACTGTAGTGGTGTGTGGTGTATTGTCATAATGACTGAGCATACTGTAGTGGTGTGTGGTGTATTGTCATCACGACAGAGCATATTGTGATAGTATGTGGACGTATTATCATCATGACTGAGCATATTGTAGTGGTTTGTGTGATACTGTCATCATGATTGAGCATTTTTTAGGTTTGTGTGGTGTATTGTAATCATGACTGAGCATATTATGGTGTGTGGTGTATTTTCATCATGACTGAGCATATTGTAGTGGTGTGTGATGTATTGTCATCATTATTGAGCGTATTGTGGTGGTGTGTAGATATATTGTCATCATGACCGAGGATATTGTAGCGGTGTGTAGTTGTATTGTCATGATAACTGAGCATATTCTAGTGGTGTTTAGATATATTTTCATTATCGCTGAGCATATTGTAGCGGTGTGTAGATTTATTGTCATCATGACTGAGCATATTGTAGCGGTGTGTATATGTAGTCATCTTGACCGAGCATATTGTAGTTTTGTATGGTGTATTGTCATCATGACTGAGCATATTGTAGTGGTGTGTGGTGTATTGTCATCATGACTGAGCATATTGTAGCGGTGTTTGGTGTATTGTCATCATGACTGAGCATATTGTAGCGGTGTTTGGTGTATTGTCATCATGACTGAGCATATTGTAGTGGTGTGTGGTGTATTGTCATCATGACTGAGTATACTGTAGTGGTGTGTGGTGTATTGTCATGATGACTGAGCATATTGTAGCGGTGAGTGGTGTATTGTCATGATGACTGAGCATTCTGTATTGGTGTGTGGTGTATTGTCATTATGACTGAGCATATTGTAGTGGTGTGTAGTGTATTGTTATCATGACTGAGCAAATTGTAATGGTGTATGGTGTATTGTCATCATGAATGAGCATATTGTAGTAGTGTGTGGGTGTATTATCATCATGACAGAGCATATTGTAGTGGTGTGTGGTGTATTGTCATCATGACGTGAGCATATTGTAGTAGTGTGTGGGTGTATTATCATCATGACTGAGCATATTGTAGTGGTGTGTGGTGTATTTTCATCATGACTGAGCATATTGTAGCGGTGTGTAGTGTATTGCCATCGTGACAGCATATTGTAGCGGTGAGTTGTGTATTGTTATCATGACTGACCATGTTGTAGTTTTGTATGGTGTATTATCATCATGACTGAGCATATTGCCGTAGTGTGTGTTGTATTGTCATCATGACTGAGCATACTGTAGCTGTGTGCAGATGTATTGTCATCATAACTGAGCATAACGTAGTTGTGTATGGTGTATTATCGTCATGACTGAGCATATTATTGCGGTGTGTGGTGTATTGTCATTATATCTGAACATATTGTAGTGGTGTGTGGTGTATTGTCATCTTGACTGAGCATATTGTAGTGGTGTGTGGGATACTGTCATGACTGAGCATATTGTAGTAGTGTGTGAGTGTATTATCATCATGACTGAGTATATTGTAGTGGTGTGTAGATGCATTGTCATCATGACTGAGCATATTATAGTAGTGTGTAGGTGTACTATCATCATCACTGAGCAAAATGCACTGGTGTATGGTGTATTGTCATCATGGCCGAGCATATTTTAGTGGTGTGTGTTGTATTTTCATCATGACAGAGCATATTGTAGTGGTGTGTAGGAGCATTTTCATCATGACTGAGCATATTGTATCGATATGTGGTATATTGTCAAAATTGGGCATATTGTAGTGGTGTGTGGTGTATTGTCATCGTGACTGAGCATATTGTAGTGGTGTGTGGTGTATTGTCATAATGACTGAGTATTTTGTAGTGGTGTGTGGTGTATTGTGATAATGACTGAGCATACTGTGTAGTGGTGTGTCGTGTATTGTCATCATGACTGAGGATATTGTAGTGGTGTGTGGTGTATTGTCATCATGACTGAGGATATTGTAGTGGTGTGTGGTGTATTGTCATCATGACTGAGGATATTGTAGTGGTGTGTGGTGTATTGTCATCATGACTGAGGATATTGTAGTGGTGTGTGGTGTATTGTCATCATGACTGAGGATATTGTAGTGGTGTGTGGTGTATTGTCATCATGACTGAGGATATTGTAGTGGTGTGTGGTGTATTGTCATCATGACTAAGCATATTGTAGTTTTATGTGTATATTATCATCATGACTGAGCATATTGTAGCGATGTTTGGTATATTGTCATCAAGACATGATATTGTAGTGGTATGTGTTGTAATGTCATCATGACTGAGCATGTTGTAGTGGTGTGTAGTGTATTTTTTCATCATGGCTGAGTATATTGTAGTGGTGTGCAGATGTATTGTCATTATGACTGAGCATATTGTAGTGGTGTGTAGTGCATTGTCATCATGATTGAGCATATTGTAGTGGTGTAGAGATATATCGTCATCATGACTGAGCATATTGTAGTGGTGTAGATATATATCGTCATCATCACTGAGCATATTGTAGTGGTGTATAGATGTATTATCATCATCACTGAGCATATTGTAGTGGTGTATAGATGTATTATCATCATCACTGAGCATATTGTAAAGATGTGTAGATGTTTTGTCATTATTACTGAGTATATTGTAGTTTTTTGTAGTGTATATTCATCTTGACTGAGCATATTTTAGTGGTGTGTGGTGTATTGTCATCATGACTGAGCATGTTGTGGTGTGTCGTGTATTGTCATCATCACTGAGCATATTATAGCGGTGTGTAGATGTATTTTCATCATGACTGAGCATATTGTAGTGGTGTGTGGTGTATTGTCATCATGACTGACCATATTGTAGTGGTGTGTGGTGTATTGTCATCATGACTGAGCATGTTGTGGTGTGTCGTGTATTGTCATCATCACTGAGCATATTATAGCGGTGTGTAGATGTATTTTCATCATGACTGAGCATATTGTAGTGGTGTGTGGTGTATTGTCATCATGACTGACCATATTGTAGTGGTGTGTGGTGTATTGTCATCATGACTGAGCATGTTGTGGTGTGTCGTGTATTGTCATCATCACTGAGCATATTATAGCGGTGTGTAGATGTATTTTCATCATGACTGAGCATGTTGTAGTGGTGTGTGATGTATTGTCCATGACTGAGCATATTATAGCGTGTGTAGCTGTATTTTCATCGTGACTGAGCATATTGTAGTGGTGCGTGGTGTATTGTCATCACGACTGAGCATATTGTAGTGGTGTGTTGTGTATTGTCATTATGACTTAGCATATTGTAGTGGTGTGTGGTGCATTGTCATCATGACTGAGCATATTGTAGTGGTGTATGGTGTATTGACATCATGACTTAGCATATTGTAGTGGTGTGTGGTGCATTGTCATCATGACTGACCATATTGTAGCGGTGTTTGGTGTATTGTCATCATGACTGACCATATTGTAGTGGTGCGTGGTGTATTGTCATCATGACTGAGTATACTGTAGTGGTGTGTTGTGTATTGTCATCATGACTGAGCATATTGTAATTGTGTGTGTTGTGCGTGTTTGATGTGTGTGTCTTTGTGTGTGTGTGTGTGTGTGTGTGTGTGTGTGTGTGTGTGTGTGTGTGTGTGTTCATTATGACCGACAGATCAGGGGCATAACATGACCCAGTCATGGCCATCTGAGGTGAGGGAGAAATAGGGGAAGAAGAAATGACATCATAGTTGGTGAGGTGTTGGTGGGCCAGAGTGTAGGAGGTGGGTCGGCAGGTAGGAGTGGAGGAGGGTGCATGACGCAGAGTTGCACACCTTCTCCGACCCAGGCAGGAAGGAGGCAACATAATGGTCAGCTCTCGTGTGGCAGCCATCCACACGGAAACTAAGGGAAGAAGTAGCCACGCGCGAGTGATGGGTGCAGGTGTTGATAGCAGGGACACATATTGACCACTCAGGAGAGCTGTAGCCTCAACACCACCTGCACAGTAGGGAGAATGATGCAGTGCCATGGTCGACGGAGAGGGATGGTTGGAGAGAGGTGTTGTCAGGTGAGTTAATGAGACGGAAGGGTTTGTAATTCCACTCTGGCTCGTAAGGAGGCGGAGGAAGGGCCACCTCAGGTATGTCTAAAGCACTCTATCCTGAGGTGAATGGCACTGAAACCCCTGTAGACGTGACACAGCTGCTCGTAGGAAAGATATATTTGGCGCCTGTACAACATTTGGAAGGCAGACTTTGTGATGTTGGCTATGTGGGGTGTCCAGGGTAGTGTGGAAGGTATGGTTATGTCCCGCACGGTTGTATTGTTACTGGGATGAATTTTAGTGTTCAGACAGAACAAAAGGAGACGAGGGATGCTTAAATGTGCCAGAGATAGGAATTGTGTATATTGTCACCATGTTTGTGTTTCCGTATTCCGAGATTGTACACAGGTTCGAACTGGGAGAGTCGCGTGTGTTTAGTGCGAGACAGAAAACGGAAATGAGCGAAAAGGGGAAGAAAATGTGTTGAAGTATGTCGTGTGGAATCATGGGCATGACGGTGAATGGGGTTAGATGCTCGAAAGAGATGATCTTTAGAGAGAAGGAAGAGAGAAAGGGACAGGAAGAGCCCTGAAGGACGCCACTGGTGGTAGCACTACTGGGGGAAGTCCTTGTTTACACAACTGTGGTGGACCAACTAGAGAAGTTCTGTTAGGGAAGAAAGATGCACAGAGGAGCCACAAGAAGGAAGTTTAGATGGCAAAGACTTGTGTCACACTGTCAGATGCTGTGACTTATGCCACGCCTGTCAGATGGTTTGGAGATGTCATGGGCTACTACCCAATTTCCCCATAACCCGTGAGTGAGGAGGAGGAGGAGGAGGAGCAGAGGTGAGTCACACGTGAAACCTCACCAGCACAACACGCGACCACGACGAAAGTTTCACCATTATTGTTCACACAGTCATGTGTAGTTATTGTTCACACAGTCATGTGTAGTTATTGTTCACACAGTCATGTGTAGTTATTGTTCACACAGTCATGTGTAGTTATTGTTCACACAGTCATGTGTAGTTATTGTTCACACAGTCATGTGTAGTTATTGTTCACACAGTCATGTGTAGTTATTGTTCACACAGTCATGTGTAGTTTGCACTGTCATGTGTAGTTATTGTTCACACTGTCATGTGTAGTTATTGTTCACACAGTCATGTGTAGTTTGCACTGTCATGTGTAGTTATTGTTCACACTGTCATGTGTAGTTATTGTTCACACAGTCATGTGTAGTTTGCACTGTCATGTGCAGTTATTGTTCACACTGTCATGTGTAGTTTTTGTTCACACTGTAGATACCGATTGACGAAACATCAACAAAATTATGAGGTTCTTCGGTGAAACCATCAAGTGAAGCTGGAGATATGTATTATACTTTCCAGTCCTGTTCTTCTCGGGGACGAGAGGTTATATACTCAATAAAAAAATGGCTGTTTGGTTACTTAAGATGCGAAAGATGCGAGTCTCATCTGTATTATAACAATAGCTTATAATGAAACAGATATAAACCAGTCATTATTCAAGATCAAGGTGGTGTTCTTGTAGACATGTAATCATCCACCATCGCCGCCCGGGATGAGGGCAGCAGTTGTGATGTGTTACATGTTGGCCAGACACCTCAGGACGCGCATCCTTGACCTCCTTGGATGGTCAGTACCAAGAAACTGCTTATTTTGTTTTTATGTTAACTGAGACGGGCACGGCCAACCGAGGCCCTGATCAAGGCCATCCCATTAACCCTGTCTATATATATATATATATATATATATATATATATATATATATATATATATATATATATATATATATATATACCGTAGACTGAGCCAGGTACCTGTTTTATCGACTGATTCCTAGGGATGGATGAACAGCTAGGTTAACTGCCATAACCAGGATTCGAATCTATATGCTCGACCCCGGGCGGGCCGTGAGTGCGTCACGGTCAGATATGCCAACCACTACATCAAATCTCCCTTGTCAGCACTACTGAATCTCGCCCACGACCATGAGCAGTTGGTGCTGGGAGCGAGGAATATCCAACAGGAAACGTCATCTGACACATCGAGTGCAGAGTCTTGTATTGGTGAGGTGGTGTATGACTTAAAGAGAACGGGTTGGGTCTACTGCCATGATCCGAGTGTCATAGGAAAGACTTCCAGTGATAAAGTCTCCTCAAAGACCTCACCCCAAAGGTGTCCGGACTTCCCTGCTGCTGGAAGTAGCGCCTCCTTGCGCTGCAGGAGCCTTTAGAAAAGAGGACTCTGGTAACGCCAAGACTATTTTATAGAAGATGGTGCATTTTAGCACAGTGTACCCAGGGATCGAACCTGAGGTCATTTGAATGTCATCCAGTAAACGAAGACGACCACACCTCCATGACTGGACACCAGCTGTAAGATGCGCACCGCGTGTCGAGATAGACAGAGGACAGGCGACTAGTGTACGTACACACATGAATACGAGAGTGTTACACGGGTTTTGCCGTATATGTATAATGTCTCTACTCCTGTGTTTGCACACACACACACACGCACACACACACCAGCCTATGGCAAGTACCCATTTATCGACTATCCTTGAGAGGAGGATGAACACCTGGGTTGGGTGTAGGTCGACTGCCACGCCCAAGTCTCAAACCCATATTGGTCGGACCCTGGGCTGGCCCGTACAGACTCATGGTCAGTGACTAACCACTACAACACAGAGGAATGTATACACTGTGTGTGTGTGTGTGTGTGTGTGTGTGTGTGTGAGTGAGTGAAAACAGAAAAAGTGTGTGGTCGGGAGGGTAGACGTTGATAGTGGATGGTCAGAGGAGCATCCGGCTTACTGGGGTACTAGGTAGGTCAGCTGGGGGAGGGAGGTCGTGTCATGGCTTGCCTTGCCTACCCAGCCCCGTCCCCTGGCTTGCTAGGGTCCAGGATCACCAGGCTGGTCACCGTGTGGTGACAAGCCCCACCTGGGTTATGAAGCCCCCGGGGTTGAGGTAGGGTTGGCCATGCCTGTGGTATGGTAGGCGGCAGCGAGCAGCGACCTCGTTCCCTGGGTCAGACCCACCACCACCACACACAGGCTCTGACGGCTATTGTGAAAGTAAGAACTCTTTCTTATGGTAGGGAGGAGGGCTGGCTAACTTAGTGCCTGTTTTTTTCCCCTCTTTCTTTCTTAATAGCGTGGTTAGAGGAGAGGAAGAAGAGGTGGGACAGGAGAAGGGCTAGATTGAATTGGGAGAAAAGATTGGTGTGTGTACATGTGTCTGGTGTAAGGTAGTGATGCGTGATGGTATTTATCTAGAAGTGTGTTCTTGGTGCTATATCTACATACCCCCGGCAGACTGGGTGGGTGTGTATGTTTAGTATTGTATCTTTGGATATATGAAGTAGACTCACTAAGCTAAGCTAAGCATCGTCCATCATGTACTTCCTTGGATGATTGGAGCCTCCCTGAGTGCTTAAAGGCCTCGAGGGAACCATGTGTGTACTGTTGTCCACATCTTGGATTCGTCTGTTGTCTCTGCCATAATTTCTGGGCTGATTCTCTTACGTATGAACCAACTGGTTTAATCTTTAGTCCTTCGTGCTGTTCAACGATCTTGTCAATGTAGGGGTAAGTTTCATTGGTAATGAATCATAGAGCCGTAATTTGTGTCGTATATATCTTCATCATGTGTGATTTGGAAGTGAGGAACGTTGGTGTTGGCGAGTAAGTTAAGACAGGTGTTATGATGGCCTTGACCAGGTGTAATATTTAGTTCTCTGGAAGGTGCCAGAATCTTTAATACAGACTGGTCAAGGCTGTTTTTTTTACTGTGCGGATCTCTTGTTGATGTGATCTATTATCATATCTGTTGAGGTTGATGTGTGGCCCAGGATTCTGCAGCTCGTCTATTGTGTTGTCTTGTTACTTTCTGTGGTGACATTGTGGGGTTTTAGTCTGTCTATCGTCACGACCGTAAATTTGTTCTTGTTTGCTTTTATCTTCTAGTCCTTCCTGAATATGTTTATTCTGGTTGCGTCTGACTCTGCTGACGAGTATGTTGTGGGGGCTGAGTGGCGTCATCGGGGTAGATGATGTCCATGTTCACGGCAGCAACTGGTGGAGGGAATGTCAGCTGTGGAAGTTATGAATAGTGTGGGTGATAGGACGCTGCCCTGGGGGGACCCCGCTTACTAAAGGAAATTCGAGTGACATTGCAGAATTGATGAAGACTTCTGTTGTGCGTTGGTTTAGAAAGTTACGTAAGTCTATCTACAATCTCTAGTATGCCTTGCTGTAGTTATGTATATTGTATAGGACGTATGTTCACATTTGTTTAAAGGTTTTGTTAATGTCTCTTCGTATATCTGTTCAGTATATTCCTTGCCCTCCGGAGGTAGCGATTATCCTCTGCTGCCATCGCGATTGCTCAGGTGGTGTTTTTGCTCCGCCCGGAAGCCGTTGTTTAAGGTTCCCTCTGAACCTTAGCTTGAGAAGTCTTTCAGGAAGTTTCCCTGGGACTTGCAGGAGGGATGTGGGGCGGTAGTTCTTTGGGTCTGTTTCTGGCATTCCAAGCTGAGCCCTGACTTGTGGCAAAATTTCGTCATAAGTGTTCATTACTCTCTCTCTCTCTCTCTCTCTCTCTCTCTCTCTCTCTCTCTCTCTCTCTCTCTCTCTCTCTCTCTCTCTCTCTCTCTCTCTCTCTTCATTACAGATTTACTTATACTTGTGTCGATGTACCTCTTTGGTCATATATATATATATATATATATATATATATATATATATATATATATATATATATATATATATATATATATATATTTTTTTTTTTTTTTTTTTTTTTTTTTTCATACTATTCGCTATTTCCCGCGATAGCGAGGTAGCGTTAAGAACAGAGGACTGGGCCTTTGAGGGAATATCCTCACCTGGCCCTCTTCTCTGTTCCTTCTTTTGGAAAATTAAAAGAAAAAAAAAAGAAAGGGGGTGACTGTATTGTTGACTGGTTGGTAAGGTTATTTAATGTATGTATGACTCATGGTGAGGTGCCTGAGGATTGGCGGAATGCGTGCATAGTGCCATTGTACAAAGGCAAAGGGGATAAGAGTGAGTGCTCAAATTAAAGAGGTATAATTTTGTTGAGTATTCCTGGTAAATTATATGGGAGGGTATTGATTGAGAGGGTGAGGGCATGTACAGAGCATCAGATTGGGGAAGAGCAGTGTGGTTTCAGAAGTGGTAGAGGATGTGTGGATCAGGTGTTTGCTTTGAAGAATGTATGTGAGAAATACTTAGAAAAGCAAATGGATTTGTATGTAGCATTTATGGATCTGAAGAAGGCATATGATAGAGTTGATAGAGATGCTCTGTGGAAGGTATTAAGAATATATGGTGTGGGAGGCAAGTTGTTAGAAGCAGTGAAAAGTTTTTATCGAGAATGTAGGGCATGTGTACGTGTAGGAAGAGAGGAAAGTGATTGGTTCTCAGTGAATGTAGGTTTGCGGCAGGGGTGTGTGATGTCTCCATGGTTGTTTAATTTGTTTATGGATGGGGTTGTTAGGAAGGTGAATGCAAGAGTTTTGGAAAGAGGGGCAAGTATGAAGTCTGTTGTGGATGAAAGAGCTTGGGAAGTTAGTCAGTTGTTGTTCGCTGATGATACAGCGCTGGTGGCTGATTCATGTGAGAAACTGCAGAAGCTGGTGACAGAGTTTGGTAAAGTGTGTGAAAGAAGAAAGTTAAGAGTAAATGTGAATAAAAGCAAGGTAATTAGGTACAGTAGGGTTGAGGGTCAAGTCAACTGGGAGATAAGTTTGAATGGAGAAAAACTGGAGGAAGTAAAGTGTTTTAGATATCTGGGAGTGGATCTGGCAGCGGATGGAACCATGGAAGCGGAAGTGGATCATAGGGTGGGGGAGGGGGCGAAAATCCTGGGAGCCTTGAAGAATGTGTGGAAGTCGAGAACATTATCTCGGAAAGCAAAAATGGGTATGTTTGAAGGAATAGTGGTTCCAACAATGTTGTATGGTTGCGAGGCGTGGGCTATGGATAGAGTTGTGCGCAGGAGGATGAATGTGCTAGAAATGAGATGTTTGAGGACAATGTGTGGTGTGAGGTGGTTTGATCGAGTAAGTAACGTAAGGGTAAGAGAGATGTGTGGAAATAAAAAGAGCGTGGTTGAGAGAGCAGAAGGAGGTGTTTTGAAATGGTTTGGGCACATGGAGAGAATGAGTGAGGAAAGATTGACCAAGAGGATATATGTGTCGGAGGTGGAGGGAACGAGGAGAAGTGGGAGACCAAATTGGAGGTGGAAAGATGGAGTGAAAAAGATTTTGTGTGATCGGGGCCTGAACATGCAGGAGGGTGAAAGGAGGGCAAGGAATAGAGTGAATTGGATCGATGTGGTATACCGGGGTTGACGTGCCGTCAGTGGATTGAATCAGGGCATGTGAAGCGTCTGGGGTAAACCATGGAAAGCTGTGTAGGTATGTATATTTGCGTGTGTGGACGTATGTATATACATGTGTATGGGGGTAGGTTGGGCCATTTCTTTCGTCTGTTTCCTTGCGCTACCTCGCAAACGCGGGAGACAGCAAAAAAAAGAAAAAAAAATATTTATATATATATATATATATATATATATATATATATATATATATATATATATATATATATATATATATATATATATATATATATATTGGACTATTCGTTAAACCCACATAACCTGGGTAAGGCAAAGACACCAACTTTTCGTCAGTTTCTCAGCACAAGTTGAGCGATGTGAAAGCATTATTTTTCCTGGGTGGACGGCTGACCTTGAGGCACGGTGTGGGACGGTGTTCTTTTTTTATGTTGCAGGTTCCAGTCACGGACAAAAGTCCACTTCAAGGCCGAGCCTTAATTGAAATATTGAGAGAATTATGAAGCGGAAAAAGAAATGGCAAGGGAAAGTATTTACGAATTTTCTAGGAGGTGAATGACCTGTCTTTTGAAATGTGCCAGGTCATAGGTTTTGCGAAAGACATGAGAAGGTAGTGAATTTCAAAGCTGCGACATTTAGTGAAAGAATCAGGTATCAAAACGGCCCACACTTGAGTTGCTGATGGCCACACAATATCCATGTGACGCAGCAGCTCGCTTAGTATTGCGTGGTCTAGTTAGTGGTGGGGGCACACGAGCAGCTAGCTCATAGGAGCAAAAAACAAAGTAATACCTATAGAAGAGGGGAAGTGAACCATCATTGCGGCGTAGGGCAAGGGGGTTATGTTTGGAAGTTAGCCTGGGACAGTTTATAAGTCGGACCGCTTTCGACTTGACTCTGTTTCTTAGAGGCACACTTAGCTATTTCCGTTATGTGGGGTTTCTAAGATAGAGTGGATGTTACAGCGATACCAAGTGTGTTTATTAAGTCAAGAGGTCCTTGAGGAGTGCACCAGGTGTGTTGATGTTGGAAGAAACACAAACACAACCGTTGAACCGGAATCGTGAGTGGAGGTTATAGTCGGATATGAGAAAAGGATTAGCGAGAACATCATTAGACAACTGAGTCTCGGACAGAAGTAAGATATTAAGGGAGGCACTAGACAGATGGAGTTCAACTGAGGAGACATAACTAGAGAGACCAAGAATGTTGGTGTAGTGAATAGTAAAAGAGGCAGATCTACCAGAGGTGCTAGAGAGATGGTGTACAACAGAAGATACGTTACTAGAGAGACCAAGAATGTTGGTATAGTGAATAGAAAGTGAGGCAGGTCTACCAGAGGTGCTAGAGAGATGGTGTACAACAGGTCTACCAGAGGTGCTAGAGAGATGGTGTACAACAGGTCTACCAGAGGTGCTAGAGAGATGGTGTACAACAGGTCTACCAGAGAGGGGAAGGTGGTGGGAGGGGCAGGTACTACTACTGCCAGAGTCCTTCCTCACACTGGCAGTAGAGTCAGGCAGGAACCCATGATGCCAGGGACTGGGGGCCATAGATTTGACGATCTCTGTGATGATGATATTCATAAATATTTGAGCGGCCAAGACTTGGCAAGATTACTCATATGAAAGAAGTAATAATGATAAGCAAGGTTTGAGCAGGTGTATGGTGCTTGTAGGGAGATGGCCAGGTAGTCCCGTACTGATGAGACAGAAAGTAAGACCAGCAATCCTAACATGGAGAGTGTAAGATGGTTCCGGGTACCACTTTAACGCTCCTCACTCAGGACGGTAGTACCACACTGGACGGCTGCTGTCAACAACCTGCTACATGATGGGTTGCTACAAGGGCAGGGGACGGGATGATCCTTGAGTTAGCACGGGTAGTGAGAGAGGCCAATACACTACCACTGAGTCCTCCCCACTCACTGGTGGCAGCAGAGTCACACAGTAAAGTGTAGTGAGAGGAGTAAGTCTGGAATTTACATAAAGATGATAAAAAACAGTGGACCACCAGTCTGTTGCTCAATACAGCAGTCTGACGTGCCCTAGTTGGCTGAGGCCTGGTCATTAACTTAGGTCAGCAGAACACAAACTGACGGATGATAAACTACCAGTTTGTCCCTCTGCTATGATAACGACTGGGTGATGATAAACTACCAGTTCGTCCCTCTGCTATGCTAACGACTGGGTGATGATATTTGTATATGTTCGGTCTGTGTCAGCGATGTTGCTGGAAATAATGTTGCAGTTGCGGGGCTGACACGCCTGCATGATGGATGCTTCATGCATGGTCATATTACTGACGCTGTGAATCCCTCGCGGGGTTGTTCATTGTTGGATGGTAGAGGTGCTGTGTCAACCTGTCATACGACCAGTGTATGGTGTGGTGGTGGAGGTGATGTGTCAACCTGTCATATGACCAGTGTACAGTGTGATGGTTTACATGAGTTTACTTTAGAAACACAGACAACAGGAGGCCAAATTGGCCCACGACTGTGTTGTCTGAAAAAAAAAAAGAAAAAATAAGATATAACAAGAAAACAGAAATTTAATTCTGCTCGTCAGTGTTTGAAGCTCACACCGACTCCCCGCTGCTGCACATTAGCCTCCTAGTGTCTCCGTTGCCGCTGTCATTTATACGTTTATTTCCGGCGTTTTTCTCAGAGTATTCCTGAATTTATAGAATAATTGTCTAAACGACTTTTGAAAGGTATTAATAGTCTCGGCATTTACTGCGTCTGACGGTAAATAATTCCAGTGCTCAACACATCTATAGGAAAAGAAGCTTTTTCCCACGTCCGCACTACATCATTTAGCATTGGCTTTTATTCCATTTGTCCTGGTAATCGAACATTGAACACTTGGACTGAGTCGTCGCTAACTCTACGTTTTTTAAGAGAGAAGAGATCGAGTCGTTTTATTCTCACTTCGTATACCAGATTTCTAAGGGATGGGATCAATTTTGTCGCGTGTCTTCGTACTTGCTCTGATTTTTCCTCGTCTTTCTTATAGTTTGGGGAACAACTGGACTGCAAATTCAAGCTGTAATCTTACTAGAGAATTATAAATTTTTGTTTCTGTTGTCGTGTAATCTATGCTCCTGGCTATGAAACGTAACATTTGGTTGCCTTTCTCACTTGCTGCTTGACACTGTTTAGCGTATTTCATATTGTTGCTAATGATAACTCCAAGGTCCTTTTCTTCATTTACTTTAGTTAGAGAGTTTCCGTGTTGTTTGTAGTCGTAACGTATATTCTTGTCTCTAAAGTTCATAACTTTACACTTTTCTACATTAAACTTCATTTGTCATCTGTCTGACCACTCTGCTAGTAAGTTAAATTCTCTGAATCATTTCGCAGACCCGCCTGTTGACAGCTCTACCTCCTAGTTTAGTATCGTCAGCAAATTTGAAGATCTTAGATATGAGACCGAGTTCTGGGTCATTAATGTATGTTATGAAAAGAACTGGGCCTAGGACCGACCCCTGTGGCACACCACTCGTTACGTCTAGCCAATGGGAGGCTTGGCCGTTTAATACTACACACGTTGCTTTCTTCCGGTAAGCCAGTCTCTGATCCATGTACAGAGTTCGTCACCGATTCCGTGTGCTTTGAGTTTATGTAAAAGTCTCTTGTGAGGTACTTTATCGAAAGCCTTTTGAAAATCTAAATATACCTAAATAAATATACCTAAATAACATTAAGAAATTCCAGCGAATTCGTGAGGCAGGATCTTCTACAGCAGAAACCATGTTGGTTGTCCGATATGATTTTGTGATCTAGGAACGTGACAATTTTATCTCATATTATTTGTTCCAACATTTTACCCAACACTGACGTAAGGCTAATTGGGGGATAGTTGAAGGCACAATTTTTGTCTCCTTATTTTATATATAGGAGTAACACTTGCTAGTTTCCAGTCAGTTGGCACCTGACCACATGATAGAGATTTGTTGAATGTTTATGTTATGGTGTATACCAGCTGTCTCCTGACCTCCTTTACAATCTTGGAGCATGGTGGAGGTGTTGTCTCAGTCTGTCATATTAGGAGCAGTGTAGCGTTAATAGATGAGGTATGAGGAGTGTAGCATGAACAGATGAAGTATGTGGAGCAGTGTAGCATGAACAGATGAGGTATGAGGAGGAATGTAGCATGAACAGATGATGTATGAGGAGTGTAATATGAACAAATGAGGTATGAGGAGGAGTGTAGTATGAACAGCTGAGGTATGAAAAGGAGTGTAGCATGAACAGATGAGGTATAAGGAGGAGTGTAGCATGAACAGACGAGGTATGAGGAGTGTAACATGAACAGATGCGGTATGAGCAGGAGTGTAGCATGAACAAATAAGGTATGAGGAGGAGTGTAGCATGAACAGATGAGGTATGAGGAGGAGTGTAGCTTGAACAGATGAGGTATGAGGAGCAGTGTAGCATGAACAGATGAGGTATGAGGAGGAGTGTAGTATGAAAGCTAAGGTATGTGGAGCAGTTTAGCATGAACAGATGAGTTATGAGGAAGTGTAACATGAACAAATGAGGTATGAGGAAGAGTGTAGCAGTAACGGAAGAAGTATGAGGAGTAGTGTAGCATGAACAGATGATTTATGAGGAGGAAAGTAGCATGAACAGATGGGGTATGGGGAGGAGTGTAGCATGAACAGGTGAGTTATGAGGAGTGTAGTTTGAACAGATGAGGTATAATGAGCAGTTTAGCATGAATAGATGAGGTATGAGGAGGAGGGTAACGTGAACAGATGAGGTATGAGGAGTTTAGTATGAACAAATGAGGTATGAGGTGCAGTGTAGCATGAACAGATGAGGTATGAGGAAGTGTTTAGCATAAGAGATGAGGTGTATGAGTGTATGAGGAGCAGTTTAGCATGGGCAGATGAGGTACGAGGAGCAATGTAGCATGAACAGATGAGGTATGAGGAGTGTAGCATGAACAGATGAGGTATGACGAGTGTATCATGAACTGATGAGGCTATGAGGAGTGTAGCATGAACAGATGAGGTGTGAGAGGAGTGTAGCATGAACATATGAGGTATGAGGAGGAATGTGTCATGAACAGATGAGGTATAATGAGGAGTGTAGCATGAACAGATGAGGTATGAGGAATATGTCATGAAGAGATGAGGTATGAGGAGGAGTGTAGCATGAACAGATAAGGTCTGAGGAGCACTTTAGCATGAACAGATGAGTTATGAGGAAGTGTGACGTGAACAGATGATGTATGAGGAAGAGTTTAGCAGGAACGGATGAGGTATGAGGAGCAGTGTAGCATGAACAGATGAGGTATGAGGAGGAAAGTAGCATGAGCAGATGAGGTATGAGGAGCAGTGTGGCATGAACAGATGAGGTATGAGGAGTGTAGCATGAACAGATGAGGTATGAGGAGGAGTGTAGCATGAACAGATGAGGTATGAGGAGTGTAGCATGAACAGATGTATGAGGAGCAGTGTAGCATAAACAGATGAAATATGAGGAGGAGTGCAGCATGAACAGATCAGGTATGAGGAGCAGTGTAGTATGAACAGATCAGGTATGAGGAGCAGTGTAGCATGAACAGAGAGGTACGAGGAGCAGTGTAGCGTGAACAGATGAGGTATGGTGCGGAGTGTTGCATGAACAGATGAGGTATGAGGAGGAGTGTAGCAGGAACAGATGAGGTATGAGGAGTGTAGCATGAACAGATGAAGTATGAAGAGGAGTGTAATATGAACAAATGAGGTATGAGGAGCAGTGTGGCATGAACAGGTGAGGTATGAGGAGTGTAGGCTGAACAGATTAAGTATGAGGATGAGTTTAACATGAACAGATGAGATATGACGAGTGTAGCATGAACAGATGAGGTATGAGGAGTGTAGATGAACAGATGAGGTATGAGGAGTGTAGATGAACCGATGACGTATGAATAGTACTGTAGCATGAACAAATGAGGTATGAGGAGTGTAGATGAACCTATGAGGTATGAGTAGTAGTGTAGCATGAACAGATGAGATATGAGGAGTGTAGATGAACCGATGAGGTATGAGTAGTACTGTAGCATGAACAAATGAGGTATGAGGAGTGTGGATGAACAGATGAGGTATGAGTAGTACTGTTGCATGAACAGATGAGGTATGAGGAGTGTAGATGAACAGATGAGGTATGAGTAGTAGTGTAGCATGAACAGATGAGATATGAGGAGCAGTCTAGAATGAACAGATGAAGTATGAGGAGCAGGGTAGCATAAACAGACGAAATATGAGGAGTTTAACATGAACAGATGAGGTATGAGGAGCGAGTGAAGCAGGAACAGATGAGGTATGAGGAGCAGTGTAGCATGAACAAATGAGGTATGAGGGGCAGTTAGCATGAATAGATGAAGTATGGGGAGGAGTGTAACATGAACAGATGAGTTATGAGGAAGAGTGTAGCATGAACAGATGAGGTATGATGAGGAGTGTAGCATGTACAGATGGGGTATGAGAAGGAGTGTTGTATGAGCAGATGAGGTTTGAGGGGTGTAGTATGAACAGATGAGGTATGAGGAGCAGTGTAGCATGAAAAAATGAGGTATGAGGGGCAGTTTAGCATCAATTGATGAGGTATGGGAAGGAGTGTAGCATGAACAGATGAGTTATGAGGAAGTGTAGTATGAACAGAACAGATGAGGTATGAGGAGGAGTGTAGCATGAACAGATGGGGTATGAGAATGAGTGTAGCATGAACAGATGAGTTATGAGGAAGAGAGTAGTATGAAAAGAACAGATGAGGTATGAGGAGGAGTGTAGCATGAACAGATGAGGCATGAGGAGGAGTTTAGCATGAACAGATGAGGTATGAGGAGTGTAGCATGAACAGTTGAGATATGAGGAGCAGTGTAGCGTGAACAGTGAAGGTATGAGGAGCAGTTTAGCATGGAGAGATGAGGTACGAGGAGCAGTGTTGCATGAACAGATGAGGTATGAGGAGCAGTGTAGCATGAACAGATGAGGTACGAGGAGCAGTTTAGCATGAACAGGTGAGGTATGAGGAGGAGTGTAGCATGAACAGATGAGGTGTGAGGAGGAGTGTAGCAGGAACAGATGAGGTATGAGGAGCAGTGTAGCATGAACAGATGAAGTATGAGGAGGAATGTAGCATTAACAAATGAGGTATGAGGAGCAGGGTGGCATGAACTGGTGAGGTATGAGGAGTGTAGGCTGAACACATTAAGTATGAGGAGGAGTTTAACATGAACAGATGAGATATGACGAGTGTAGCATGAACAGATGAGGTATGAGGAGTGTAGATGAACAGATAAGGTATGAGTAGTACTGTAGCATGAACAAATGAGGTATGAGGAGTGTAGATGAACCGATGAGGTATGAGTTGTAGTGTAGCACGAACAGATGAGGTATGAGGAGCAGTCTAAAATGAACAGATGAAGTGTGAGGAGCAGTGTAGCATGAAGAGACGAAATATAAGGAGTTTAGCATGAACAGATATGGTATGAGGAGTGAGTGTAGCATGAACAGATGAGATATGAGGAGCAGTGTCGCATGAACAAATGAGGTATGAGGAGCAGTTTAGCATGAATAGATGAGGTATGGGGAGGAGTGTAGCATGAACAGATGAGTTATGAGGAAGAGTGTAGCATGAACAGATGAGGTATGAGGGGGAGTGTAACTTGAACAGATAAGGTATGAGGAGTGTTGCATGAACAGATGAAGTATGAGGAGCAGTCTAGAATGAACAGATTAATTATGAGGAGCAGTGTAGCATGAACAGACGAAATATGAGGTATGTAGCATGAACAGATGAGGTATGAGGAGTAAGTGTGGCAGGAACAGATGTGGTATGAAGAGCAGTGTAGCATGAACAGATGAAGTATGAGGAGGAGTGTAGCATGAATAGATGAGGCATGACGAGTGTAACATGAACTGATGAGGTATGAGGAGTGTAGCATGAACTGATGAGGTATGAGGAGGAGTGTAGCATGAACATATGAGATATGAGGAGAATGTGCCATGAACAGATGAGGTATAAGGAGGAGTGTAGCACGAACAGATAAGGTATGAGGAGCAGTTTAGCATGAACTGATGAGTTATGAGGAAGTGTAACACGAACAGATGAGGTATGAGGAGCAGTGTGGCATGAACAGATGAGGTATGAGGAGTGTAGCATGAACAGATGAGGTATGAGGAGGAGTGTAGCATGAACAGATGAGGTATGAGGAGTGTAGCATGAACTGATGAGGTATGAGGAGTGTAGCATGAACTGATGAGGTATGAGGAGTGTAGCATGAACAGATGAGGTATGAGGAGTGTAGCATGAACTGATGAGGTATGAGGAGTGTAGCATGAACAGATGATGTATGAGGAGCAGTGTAGCATGAACAGATGAAATATGAGGCGGAGTGTAGCATGAACAGATGAGGCATGAGGAGAAGTGTAGCGTGAACAGTGAAGGTATGAGGAGCAGTTTAGCATGGACAGATGAGGTACGAGGAGCAGTGTAGCATGAACAGATGAGGTATGGGGCGGAGTGTTGCATGAACAGATCAGGTATGAGGAGGAGTGTAGCAGGAACAGATGAGGTATGAGGAGTGTAGCATGAACAGATGAAGTATGAAGTGGAGTGTAGCATGAACAAATGAGGTATGAGGAGCAGTGTGGCATGAACAGGTGAGGTATGATGAGTGTAGGCTGAACAGATTAAGTATGAGGAGGAGTGTAGCATGAACAGATGAGATATGACGGGTGTAGCATGAACAGATGAGGTATGACGAGTGTAGCATGAACAGATGAGGTATGACGAGTGTAGCATGAACAGATGAGGTATGAGGAGTGTAGATGAACAGATGAGGTATGAGTAGTACTGTAGCATGAACAGATGAGGTATGAGGAGTGTAGATGAACAGATGAGGTATGAGTAGTAGTGTAGCATGAACAGATGAGGTATGAGGAGCAGTCTAGAATGAACAGATGAAGTATGAGGAGCAGTGTAGCATGAACAGACGAAATATGAGGAGTGTAGCATGAACAGATGAGGTATGAGGAGTGAGTGTAGCAGGAACAGATGAGGTATGAGGAGCAGTGTAGCATGAACAAATAAGGTATGAGGGGCAGTTTAGCATGAATAGATGAGGTATAGGGAGGAGTGTAGCATGAACAGATGAGTTATGAGGAAGAGTGTAGCATGAACAGATGAGGTATGATGAGTGTAGCATGAACAGATGGGGTATGAGGAGTGTAGTATGAGCAGATGAGGTTTGAGGAGTGTAGTATGAACAGATGAGGTATGAGGAGCAGTCTAGAATGAACAGATGAAGTATGAGGAGCAGTGTAGCATGAACAGATGAAATATGGGGAGTGTAGCATGAACAGATTAGGTATGAGGAGTAAGTGTAGCAGGAATAGATGTGGTATGAAGAGCAGTGTAGCATGAACATATGAAGTATGAGGAGGAGTGTAGCATGAATAGATGAATCATGATGAGTGTAGCATGAACAGAGAAGTATGAGGAGGAGTATAGCATGATCAGATGAGTTATGAGGATGAGTGTAACATGAACAGATGAGGTTTGAGAGGTGTAGCATGAACAGATGAGGTATGAGGAGGAGTGTAACATCAAATAGATGAGGTATGTGAAACTAGGGAGCGGAGGTGAAACTACTTTCTGTCTTACCAAGAGAGTCAGGTGGACCACGAGCACTCTCTCCTGGCCCCACAGCCTACTACTGGGGGTCATGCGGGCCACGAGCACTCTCTCTTGGCCCCACAGCCTGCTACTGGAAGGCAAATGGGATAAGAGCACTCTCTCTTGGCCCCACAGCTTGCTACTTGGAGGCATGTGGGCCACGATCATTCTTCTGGCCCCACACCCAGCTACTGGGAGGCAGGTGGGCTACGAGCACTCTTTCATGGCCCCACAGCCTGCTACTGGGAGGCAGGTGGGCCACGAGCACTCTTTCCTGGCCCCACAGCCTGCTACTGGGAGGCAGGTGGGCCACGAGCACTCTCTCTTGGCCCCACAGCCTGCTACTGGGAGGCAGGTGGGCCACGAGCACTCTCTCCTTGGCCCCACAGCCTGCTACTGGGAGGCAGGTGGGCCACGAGCACTCTCTCCTGGCCCCACAGCCTCCTACCGGAAGGCAAGCGGGCCAAAAGTAGTAATGCATTACTGTAAGACGATGTAAATGAAAGAAGATTAGCAGAAATTGATGATAACATAACGGAGAATCTAGCCATATGAAGCATTACTGTGATGTGGCACTGCAACTCTGAAAGGATGATCAATATACAGAATGGTAAATACCAAATGAAAGAAGCGAACACCAGCAGATGATAGAAGTCAACACCAGCAGTTGATGGAAGCCAACACCAGCAGATAATAGAAGCCAACGCCAGCAGATGATAGAAGCCAACACCATCAGATGATAGAAGCCAACACCATCCTATGATTGAAGCCAACACCATCCTATGATTGAAACCAACACCAGCAGATGATAGAAGGCAACGCCAGCAGATAATAGAAGCCAACACCATCAGATGATAGAAGCCAACACCAGCAGTTGATAGAATCCAACGCCAGCAGATGATAGAAGGCAACACCATCAGATGATAGAAGTCAACACCAGCAGAAGATAGAAGTCAACAACAGCAGATGATAGAAGCCAACATCATCCTATGATAGAAGTCAACACCAGCAGTTGATAGAAGCGAACACCACCAGATAGAAGCCAACACCAGCAGATGATAGAAGCCAACACCATCAGATGATAGAAGCCAACACCATCAGATGATAGAAGCCAACACCATCAGATGATAGAAGCCATCACCAGCAGATGATAGAAGCCAACACCAGCAGATGATAGAAGCCAACACCAGCAGATGATAGAAGCCAACACCAGCAGATGATAGAAGCCAACACCAGCAGATGATAGAAGCCAACACCAGCAGATGATAGAAGTCAACACCAGCAGATGATAGAAGTCAACACCAGCAGATGATAGAAGCCAACACCAGCAGATGATAGAAGCCAACACCAGCAGATGATAGAAGTCAACACCAGCAGATGATAGAAGTCAACACCAGCAGATGATAGAAGCCAACACCAGCAGATGATAGAAGCCAACACCAGCAGATGATAGAAGCCAACACCAGCAGATGATAGAAGTCAACACCAGCAGATGATAGAAGTCAACACCAGCAGATGATAGAAGCCAACACCAGCAGATGATAGAAGCCAACACCAGCAGATGATAGAAGCCAACACCAGCAGATGATAGAAGCCAACACCAGCAGATGATAGAAGCCAACACCAGCAGATGATAGAAGCCAACACCAGCAGATGATAGAAGTCAACACCAGCAGATGATAGAAGTCAACACCAGCAGATGATAGAAGCCAACACCAGCAGATGATAGAAGCCAACACCAGCAGATGATAGAAGTCAACACCAGCAGATGATAGAAGTCAACACCAGCAGATGATAGAAGTCAACACCAGCAGATGATAGAAGTGACCACCATCATGATGAACATTTGCCCCAGTAAGTGATCACTTGGGATGCCCATATGAAGACCACACACCTGTGAGCAACGTGATATCCTGGTGCAGCAACGTGAGACCCTCCTTCCCAAATGTGGCAGACACTTCAGCTGTGTGGTCCAACAGTGGCAGACACTTTCGATGTGTGGTCCAACAGTGGCAGGCACTTCAGGTGTGTGGTCCAACAGTGGCAGACACTTCAGATGTGTGGTCCAACAGTGGCAGACACTTCAGGTGTGTGGTCCAACAGTGGCAGGCACTTCAGGTGTGTGGTCCAACAGTGGCAGACACTTCAGATGTGTGGTCCAACAGTGGCAGACACTTCAGGTGTGTGGTCCAACAGTGGCAGACACTTTCGATGTGTGGTCCAACAGTGGCAGGCACTTCAGGTGTGTGGTCCAACAGTGGCAGACACTTCAGATGTGTGGTCCAACAGTGGCAGACACTTCAGGTGTGTGGTCCAACAGTGGCAGGCACTTCAGGTGTGTGGTCCAACAGTGGCAGACACTTCAGATGTGTGGTCCAACAGTGGCAGACACTTCAGGTGTGTGGTCCAACAGTGGCAGGCACTTCAGGTGTGTGGTCCAACAGTGGCAGGCACTTCAGGTGTGTGGTCCAACAGTAGCAGGCACTTCAGGTGTGTGGTCCAACAGTGGCAGACACTTCAGGTGTGTGGTCCAACAGTGGCAGGCACTTCAGGTGTGTGGTCCAACAGTGGCAGACACTTCAGATGTGTGGTCCAACAGTGGCAGACACTTTCGATGTGTGGTCCAACAGTAGCAGACACTTCAGGTGTGTGGTCCATCAGTGGCAGACACTTCATGTGTGTGGTCCAACAGTGGCAGACACTTCAGGTGTGTGGTCCAACCGTAGCAGACACTTCAGGTGTGTGGTCCAACAGTAGCAGGCACTTCAGGTGTGTGGTCCAACTGTGGCAGGCACTTCAGGTGTGTGGTCCAACAGTAGCAGACACTTCAGGTGTGTGGTCCAACAGTAGCAGGCACTTCAGTTGTGTGGTCCAACAGTGGCAGACACTTCAGGTGTGTGGTCCAACAGTGGCAGACACTTCAGGTGTGTGGTCCAACAGTGGCAGACACTTCAGGTGTGTGGTCCAACAGTGGCAGACACTTCAGGTGTGTGGTCCAACAGTGGTAGACACTTCAGGTGTGTGGTCCAACAGTGGCAGACACTTCAGGTGTGTGGTCCAACAGTAGCAGACACTTCAGGTGTGTGGTCCAACAGTAGCAGACACTTCAGGTGTGTGGTCCAACAGTGGCAGACACTTCATGTGTGTGGTCCAACAGTGGCAGACACTTCAGGTGTGTGGTCCAACCGTAGCAGACACTTCAGGTGTGTGGTCCAACAGTAGCAGACACTTCAGGTGTGTGGTCCAACAGTGGCAGGCACTTCAGGTGTGTGGTCCAACAGTAGCAGACACTTCAGGTGTGTGGTCCAACAGTAGCAGGCACTTCAGTTGTGTGGTCCAACAGTGGCAGACACTTCAGCTGTGTGGTCCAACAGTGGCAGACACTTCAGCTGTGTGGTCCAACAGTGGCAGACACTTCAGGTGTGTGGTCCAACAGTGGCAGACACTTCAGGTGTGTGGTCCAACAGTGGCAGACACTTCAGGTGTGTGGTCCAACAGTGGCAGACACTTCAGGTGTGTGGTCCAACAGTGGCAGACACTTCAGGTGTGTGGTCCAACAGTGGCAGACACTTCAGGTGTGTGGTCCAACAGTGGCAGACACTTCAGGTGTGTGGTCCATCAGTGGCAGACACTTCAGGTGTGTGGTCCAACAGTGGCAGGCACTTCAGGTGTGTGGTCCAACAGTGGCAGACACTTCAGGTGTGTGGTCCAACAGTGGCAGACACTTCAGGTGTGTGGTCCAACAGTGGCAGACACTTCAGGTGTGTGGTCCATCAGTGGCAGACACTTCAGGTGTGTGGTCCATCAGTGGCAGACACTTCAGGTGTGTGGTCCATCAGTGGCAGACACTTCAGGTGTGTGGTCCAACAGTGGCAGACACTTCAGGTGTGTGGTCCAACAGTGGCAGACACTTCAGGTGTGTGGTCCATCAGTGGCAGACACTTCAGGTGTGTGGTCCATCAGTGGCAGACACTTCAGGTGTGTGGTCCATCAGTGGCAGACACTTCAGGTGTGTGGTCCAACAGTGGCAGACACTTCAGGTGTGTGGTCCAACAGTGGCAGACACTTCAGGTGTGTGGTCCATCAGTGGCAGACACTTCAGGTGTGTGGTCCATCAGTGGCAGACACTTCAGGTGTGTGGTCCATCAGTGGCAGACACTTCAGGTGTGTGGTCCAACAGTGGCAGACACTTCAGGTGTGTGGTCCATCAGTGGCAGACACTTCAGGTGTGTGGTCCATCAGTGGCAGACACTTCAGGTGTGTGGTCCAACAGTGGCAGACACTTCAGGTGTGTGGTCCATCAGTGGCAGACACTTCAGGTGTGTGGTCCATCAGTGGCAGACAGGGGTACAGGGTAACAAACCATGAACCTTCAGCTCGCATGATTGATGTGTGTGCGTATGTGTGTGTGTGTGCGTGTGTGTGTGTGTGTGTGTATGTGTGTGTGTGTGTGTGTGTGTGTGTGTGTGTGTGTGTATGTGTGTGTGTGTGTGTGTGTATGTGTGTGTGTGTGTGTGTGTGTGTGTGTGTGTGTGTGTAGGTAAACACGGCCGGCACCAGACGTAAGGATGACGTAGTAATGATCCACGGGCAGCCAACGTGATGAGAACTGATGTGGACGCTGAAGATGAGGGAGAAATGATGATGAGGAGGAGGAGGTGGCGGAGGAGGAGGGAAGTGATTCAACGAAGTTAATGAGAAATAAAGATAAGGAGAAACATGATGATCGCGTTGCGTCAGGTTCTGGTGGTAATGAAGCCAAGTGAAAGATGGAATAAGAAAGAAAAGGAATGAAGCTGGACGTGAGGGATGATGTGATACAAGACAGTGAAAATAACGGTAACATACGTAGGTAAGAAATACCATGCTGGAGGAGGAGGCTGCTGCTACAACTGTGGTAGATATACACATACCACACCGTGCGTAGCTCCCTGTCAGTCAGGCTCCTACAGGCACCACGACCAGTGATGAACACCACACACACACACACACACACACACACACACACACACACACACACACACACACACACACACATGCTCTGTCTGTATTGCCATGAGCCATAAGGGGGAGACACATGCAAGTAATGACTGTACGAGGCGAACTAGGTGTATATTAGATAGATAAGTAAATGAATAAAGAACGTTTTATTGACTTCAGGCAGCCATCCTGCTGAAATATACAGTTCAGAAGATGCATCATTGGGGGGCCATGATGGTTATTAGTAACACACACACACAGCTTATGATCAAGGTGGGGCTGGCTACTTGTACACGATGGATGGGCACATGAGTGAAGTCTGTCTCCATAGTACAGCAAGGTTTACATTAGCAATGATTATGGTTGATACATTATACATTTAGTGATGATCCGTGGTACATTACATGATACAGAGTTATGTATTGGTTAAACTGGAGTTCTGTACTGTGTTGATATACATTATGTATTTAATGATGAACATTAAGTGATGTTAAGTTACATACTTGGTTCAACTGCAGTAATACTGTGTTGACATATAGTATGTGTTTATTAGTAAACATTGGAATGAATATATTCACATTGGTTTCATTAGAGTAATACAATAGCTAACATACATATAACTATGGGAAGACTGAGCTGTATGCTTGCTTAGCTGTTCACTTGTTCATGGACGGTTCACAACATTCACAGTGGTGGGTGTGGGACGACCTTGTACATGTACGGAGCACTGGTTGGTGCTTGGTGATCCTGGTGGCGGACATCTGTCAGTAGAGGTTAGTGTTTGTGGTGTGGTGTGGTGTGGTGCTGCTAGCATCTGTCAGTAGAGACTAGTCTTGCTGGTGTGGCGTGGTGCTGGCATCTGTCATTGTGTTCACACCAGGCTGACCTGTAGGCGGCCCGAGAGCACCACTGAAACCTGAGTAAATTGGTTATCAAGTCACTGGGTCACAACTTGGACGGTGGGAGAGCCGGAGAACATGTCAGTTATGCGCTCACTGAGGCCACTGTTGGTCCCACATAAACCTCTCTCTCTCTCTCTCTCTCTCTCTCTCTCTCTCTCTCTCTCTCTCTCTCTCTCTCTCTCTCTCTCTCTCTCTCTCTCTCAAGACTCACTGTGTTAATGGCTCACTACTTCACACGTAGAGGGATCTAATATTTACTATATCCCTTTTACAGTCAAGTTTACTAAAAGAAGAGCACTCGTGTGTGTGCAGGTTGGTAGGTCTGATCAGGCGTAACCCAGGTGGCAGGCCAGGAGAGAGAGAGAGAGAGAGAGAGAGAGAGAGAGAGAGAGAGAGAGAGAGAGAGAGAGAGAGAGAGAGAGAGAGAGAGAGAGAGTGAGTGAGTGAGAGAGAGAGAGAGAGAGAGAGAGAGAGAGAGAGAGAGAGAGAGAGGTTCAGGTCAAGGTTGACCTGTAGGCGTCCCAAGAGCGCCACTGAAGCTCGACCTATCGTATCGAGGGTTGGAGGTGTTCCAGGGAGGATAGGTGCAAATCATGACTGTTACAGGGGGATAGGTGCAACTTTCTACCCTCAACTGAATTAAAGGCAATATCAGGTTTGCTGATATTATGATAGGCACGAAAACTATAAATGGAAAAGGACTGATACATTCAGACAGAAGTTAATACGCAAAGAATCGAAAAAAAAAATCAAACAAGAGGATCAAGGCTGAGAATAAATCGTATTGAACAGAAACGTTCAAACATGCATGAAAGAACAGATGAACAAAGATGGAAGATAACCCGGAGGAAGAAAAGTAAAGTGTGAACAGGAGAAGCTCCGGCAGTAGGTGCAAATTATGCAGATATCCCTGCCAGAGTCGGCCAAGGTTTCATGATAATATTGAGGGAAGACAAATCACATTTATTTGACATGATCTGGTGGTAGGGACGACGCCAAAATTGGTAACATTGGAACCAGAAAAACACACTGGAGGCCACCTGGTGCTGGCCACATGAGAACACATGAGAAATACGTGTTAGCTAAATGATGATTACAACGAGGATAAACCAACCGTGCAATGTAACTCACTATGGAGAACTCCGTCACTGAGAAATGACATCTGAAAATAAGGTATTTTGATAAGTATGCTCGAGGTGATGTTAAGTTGATAGAAAAACGAAGAATTATGAAGCTGATTTCAAACTTGACGAAACCATCCATGTCGGCAGATGAAAACGTAAACTGGGAGCATCGGTGATATATTATTTACATAAATCATAAGGATATCTGTTGGTAAATGATTTCTCATATAACGTGTGAGATATTTGCCTTAAATACCACAACTATATATATATATATATATATATATATATATATATATATATATATATATATATATATATATATATATATACGTATATACATAAATATATACATATGTATGTATATATTTATTTATTTGTTTATTATATTATGTCGCTGTCTCCCGCGTTAGCGAGGTAGCGCAAGGAAACAGACGAAAGAATGGCCCAACCCACCCACATACACATGTATTTACGTACACGTCCACACACGCACATATGCATACCTATACATCTCAACGTATACATATATACACACACACAGACATATACATATATACACATGTACATAGTTTATACTGTCTGCCCTTATTCATTCCCGTCGCCACCGACACAAACCTCAGCTACAGGAATTTAGTGATGCACTTAAAAGAAGTTGAAAATGCTATGGGAAAACAAGTATTAGAGAAATCTGGATCAGCAGTTATACGAACTGGTGACTCCATGTGTTTTTGGTTGAGTGGGAAGAAAACGAGGCAGACAGACAGTAGTTTACTTAGTAAAAAAGAAAGAGGCAGGAGGTCAAGAGAAAGGTGCAGGGGTGAAAGAGAGGGCAAATGAGAGTTGGGGTGAGAGAATGTCATTAGATTTTAGGGAGAAAGAAAAGATGTTTTAGAAGGAGGTAAATAAAGTGCGTAAGACAAGAGAACAAATGGGAACATCGGTGAAGGGGGCTAATGGGGAGGTAATAACAAGTAGTGGTGATGTGAGAAGGAGATAGAGTGAATATTTTGAAGGTTTGTTGAGTGTGTTTGATGATAGAGTGGCAGATATAGGGCGTTTTGGTCGAGGTGGTGTGCGAAGTGAGAGGGTCAGGGAGAATGATTTGGCAAACAGAGAAGAGGTAGTGAAAGCTTTGCGGAAGATGAAAGCCGGCAAGGCAGCGGGTTTGGATGGTATTGCAGTGGAATTCATCAAAAAAAAGGGGTGACTGTGTTGTTGACTGGTTGGTAAGGATATTTAATGTATGTATGGCTCATGGTGGGGTGCCTGAAGATTGGCGGAATGCATGCATAATGCCGTTGTACGAAGGCAAAGGGGATAAAGGTGAGTGCTCGAATTACAGAGGTATAAGTTTGTTGAGTATTCCTGGGAAATTATATGGGAGGGTATTGATTAAGAGGGTGAAGGCATGTACAGAGCATCAGATTGGGGAAGAGTATTGTGGTTTCAGAAGTGGTAGAGGATGTGGATCAGGTGTTTGCTTTGAAGAATGTATGTGAGAAATACTTAAAAAGCAAATGGATTTGTATGTAGCATTTATGTATCTGGAGAAGGCATATGATAAGTGTTGATAGAGATGCTCTGTGGAAGGTATTAAGAATATATGGTGTGGGAGGCAAGTTGCTAGAAGCAGTGAAAAGTTCTTATCGAGGATGTAAGGCATGTGTACAAGTCGGAAGAGAGGAAAGTGATTGGTTCTCAGTGAATGTCGATTTGCGGTAGGGGTGCGTGATGTCTCCATGGTTCTTTAATGTGTTTATGGATGGGGTTATTAGGGAGGTGAAATGAAAAGTTTTGGAGAGAGGGAAGTATGCAGTCTGTTGTGGATGAGAGTGCTTGGGAAAGGATAAGAGAGATATTTTATTTATATTATTCTTTTATTTTGCTTTGTCGCTGTCTCCCGCATTTGCGAGGTAGCGCAAGGAAACAGAAGAAAGAAATGGCCCAACCCACCCCCATACACATGTATATACATACACGTCCACACACGCAAATATACATACCTATACATCTCAATGTACACATATATATACACACACAGACACATACATATATACCCATGCACACAATTCACACTGTCTGAATTTATTCATTCCCATCGCCACCTCGCCACACATGGAATACCATCCCCCTCCCCCCCTCATGTGTGCGAGGTAAGATAAGAGAGATGTGTGGTATTAAAAAGAGTGTGGTTGAGAGAGCAGAAGATGTATTGAAGTGGTTTGGTCACATGGAGAGAATGATTGAGGGAAGATTGACAAAGAGGATATATGTGTCAGAGGTGGAGGGAACTAGGAGACGTGGGAAACCAAATTGGAGGTGGAAGGATGGAGTGAAAAAGATTTTGAGCGATCGGGGCCTGAACATGCAGGAGGGTGAAAGGCATGCAAGGAATAGTGAATTGGAACGACTTTTTTTTATACCGGGTTCGACGTACTGTCAGTGGATTGAACCAGGGCATGTGAAGCGTCTGGGGTAAGCTATGGAAATATTTGTGGGGTCTGGATGTGGAAAGGGAGCTGTGCTTTCGTTGCATTATACATGACAGCTGGAGACTGAGTGTGAACGAATGTGGCGTTCGTTGTCTTTTCTAGCGCTACCTCGCGCGCGCAGGCGGGGAAGGGTTTGTCATTTCGTGTGTGGCGGGGTGGCGACGGGAATGAATAAGGGCAGCAAGTATGAATTATGTACATGTGTATATATGTATATGTCTTTGGATATATATATATGTATACGTTGAAATGTATAGGTATATATATGTGCGTGTGTGGACTTGTATGTATATACATGTGTATGTAGGTGGGTTTGGCCATTCTTTCGTCTGTTTCCCTGCGCTACCTCGCTAACATGGGAGACAGCGATGAAGTATAGTACTTAGTAACGAACCTGTACATGATAACGAACCTGTAAATTATAACGAACCTTGACCTAATAACGAACCTGTACATGATAACGAACACCAGCATAATAGCGAAGCTGTACATAGTAAGTAACCTGTACGTAAGAAGGAAAAACAAGGAAGGTCACGAAGTTATGTGAAACATTCAGCCATGCGCAAGGTGATAACTTACCCACAACAGACAACAACACAATAATATATCTACAAATGATATGGAACACTTCACCTTCACTGTAGTATGGAACACTTCACCTTCACTGTAGTATGGAACACTTCACCGTCACTGTAGTATGGAACACTTCACCGTCACTGTAGTATGGAACACTTCACTGACACTGTAGTATGGAACACTTCATCGTCACTGTCATATGGAGCACCTCACCGTCACTGTAGTATGGCGCACTTCACCGACGCTGTAGTATGGAACACCTCACCGTCACTGTAGTATGGAACACTTCACGGACACTGTAGTACGAAGCACTTCACCGTCACTGTAGTATGGAGCACTTCACCAGCACTGTAGTATGGAACACCTCACCGTCACTGTAGTATGGAACACCTCACCGTCACTGTAGTATGGAACACTTCACGGACACTGTAGTACGAAGCACTTCACCGTCACTGTAGTATGGAACACTTCACCGTCACTATAGTATGGAACACTTCACTGACACTGTAGTATGGAGCACTTCACCAGCACTGTAGTATGGAGCACTTCACCAGCACTATAGTATGGAACACTTCACCGTCACTGTAGTATTGAACACTTCACCGTCACTGTAGTATGGAACACTTCACTGTCACTGTAGTATGGAACACGTCACCGTCACTGTAGTATGGAACACTTCACTGTCACTGTAGTATGGAACACTTCACCGTCACTGTAGTATGGAGCACTTCACCAGCACTGTAGTATGGAACACTTCACCGTCACTGTAGTATGGAACACTTCACCGTCACTGTAGTATGGAACACTTCACTGTCACTGTAGTATGGAACACTTCACTGTCACTGTAGTATGGAACACTTCACCGTCACTGTAGTATGGAGCGCTTCACCAGCACTGTAGTATGGAATACTTCACCGTCACTGTAGTATGGAGCACTTCACCGTCACTGTAGTATGGAACACTTCACTGACACTGTAGTATGTAACACCACCGTCACTGTAGTATGGAGCACTTCACCGTCACTGTAGTATGGAACACTTCACCGTCACTGTAGTATGGAACACTTCACTGTCACTGTAGTATGGAACACTTCACGGACACTAGTACGGAGCACTTCACCGTCACTGTAGTACGGAGCACTTCACCGTCACTGTAGTACGGAGCACTTCACCGTCACTGTAGTACGGAGCACTTCACCGTCACTGTAGTATGGAACACTTCACGGACACTGTAGTACGGAGCACTTCACCGTCACTGTAGTACGGAGCACTTCACCGTCACTGTAGTATGGAACACTTCACCAGCACTGTAGTAGGGAACACTTCACCGTCACTGTAGTATGGAACACTTCACCGTCACTGTAGTATGGAACACTTCACCGTCACTGTAGTATGGAACACTTCACCTGACACTGTAGTATGGAACACTTCACCTTCACTGTAGTATGGAACACTTCACCGACACTGTAGTATGGAACACTTCACCGTCACTGTAGTATGGAACACTTCACAGACACTGTAGTATGGAACACTTCACGGACACTGTAGTACGGAGCACTTCACCGTCACTGTAGTATGGAACACTTCACCAGCACTGTTGTAGGGAACACTTCCCCGTCGCTGTAGTATGGAACACTTCACTGACACTGTAGTATGGAACACTTCACCGTCGCTGTAGTATGGAACACTTCACTGACACTGTAGTGCGTAATACAAACATATTAGATCGTAAGTTATTCCAGCCTACCTTCCAGACGGTACCACAAGTTATGTTCTAAATACAAGTTACTACAAGCTCCTCTCTACTAGACTCACAAGTTATCATAACGTGATTTCTAGATACACAAGTTACTGTAACCCGCTATCTAGAGTACAGTTGTCACCACAACCACCTCACTAGACGTAAGATATTGCATCATATTCTAGACACAGACGTTACTACATCCTACTCCCAAGTTATTATAACCTAACATATTACAACCTAATCTTGTAGACACAAGTTACTATAACGTCCTCTGCAGACGTTGAAGAAAAACAGGTAGACAAGGAAAGGAATTATGGTAGTGTGAGAGATCTGGATTTTCACTGAAAAAAAAATGGAAAGGAAAAATATATATGAAGGAGAAACGTATAATCTTTTTTTATGGATTTTAGGGAAAACGGTGTAAATGTCATGTGTTACTAAAACGTTTTACGAGGATGTTAGAGGTGATAATGAAGCCTCACCTTGAATGGAATGAGGGAATAAGAAAAGAAGATGCCGAGGCAGAGAAGGCATTGAGTAGAAAAAAGAAGGGACTGGAAAAAAGAAAACGAGAATAACGAAAGAAAATGTACAAATGACAGAAAATCTCAGGAATGTTTACGTGTAGTTGATGTAACCACACCGGGACGAAGAACAAAAACGAAAAATCTATCAAGAATATGGAAAACTGTCTATCTTCTTATACGTCAGCAACTTGGACACACACACACACTCACACACACACACACACACACACACACACACACACACAAAGCATATTGGACTCGTCACACTTAGAGAAAAATATTTTCATGACAATAAAAGGACATACATGATGCCTTTGGCTCAAGATAACCCGGGGTTTGCAGCACAAGAGGCAAAGAATATATCGGTCATGAGATAATGAATCGGTTTGACGAGAATGTCATGAAATATGATAAGGTAACCACCGACATTGACATGGTAACAGTTGTACTTGAACTTAGGGAAAACTCGAGCACCGGACCCAGACTGGAATCAAAACCATCTTAAATATGGCGAAGAGAATTGTAGCAGACCTTGTGGTATGAATGATGAAGCAAAAACTGAATAAGAAGAGAGTAACAGAAATACACCAAACTTGCCGACGTGTCACCAGTACATGAGAGAGGATCAAACTACACAATATAGACTCACAAGTTTGACTTTCAGTTTGATGAGAATCTTTGAGAGTGTGGTCAACAAACGCTAAACGACTCGCTTAATAACGACCTCTGTATTATATAACGACCTCGTTACTGAAGATCAGGCGATATTACATACCACACAGACGCAGCTTTTAATGTACCACGAAATACATGTATGAAATACTAGTTCAAGGGACGAGAATGGACATCGGCAGTCATAACTTCACTGTAAGATTTCTTACAGACACAAGGAACAACGCAGAACACAAGGTACATTACAAACATGGCTGAAGGAGTTTTGATCACAAAATACATATTGGTATCCAACGGGAACCATAGGATATGGATTTTTTCTACTCCGTAGTTCCTCAGTGAACTGTGGTAAGCTTTGTGTCCTACACTGAGAAATCTCAAACATGATGTTGAGCAGGTAACACCCGAGTATCTAAAATGGTAGACACAGAAGAGGACATCAAGACAATGGGAGACTGACATATACGTGGTCAGACGAGACTCTGCTACAATTCACTGAAGAGAAATTTGTTCAAGTAAGTCAAGGGAGACGTGAGAGGGGGCAGCTGACCCCCTATTAGGGTCCAACAGGAAGAGAAATTGTGAAGGAAACAAGAGTTAGAGACACGGGAGCAAATGATACGTGACGATCTTTATTATGAAGAGCACAGTGATGACATCACAGTATCTGGTCAGGTTAGGTGGACATTGGTAATGACAACATTCACTGTAAGAGATAGAACACTCATATGGAATATGATAAGAGATAGAACACTCATATGGAATATGATAAGAGATAGAACACTCAAGGATTATGATGAGAGAACACTCATACCGAATATGAGAAGAGACAGAACACCCAGAAGATAAGGAAGGAATATGGTCGATGCGTACATAAAAGACAAACGTAAATATTGCTGTACTACGTGATCACCATGAAGACCAGTCCATACCATCAGGTTACAGTGTAGTCAGTACCTCATCACAACGTGAAAGCGAAGGTATATTGCGTCTGAAGTGTCATGAGAGATCAAGATAACTCTACCTTTACAGCCAACAAGGAAGAGAAAGATGCATGATAATGTACGGATAAAAACTAATCGAACGTGTTCAGAACAATATGACCAGAGTAAAAGCCTGCCACCGTGTATGTAGTAACTCCTGGCACCATAACAAGATGATACACACCAAAAGCCTACGAGAACCCTGCGGGAAAAATGGAAAAGTCCTCAACGTAATGACAAGTGAAATGATAAGTATTCCCGGGATAACCAGAGCAACACTTGAAGGAAACCTTACTGTATGGCTTCAAACAGTTCCTCATGCCCTCACGGTTGACGAGTATACATTGTGCGGGGACGCTGAGAAGACTGTATTATTAACGAAGCAAAGTATGTGATCAAGCTGTGTCTTATGGCATAAACCATCTTTCTCACAAGACAAGTGGTGTACACCTACTGTGGTGCGGCATGGCGTGTGCTGTACATAAGCTGCTGGGTTTATTCCGGTCATCCCCTGGAAAGTCTCGACCACGACTGGACCAGACAGTCCAGGCCTCCCTGGCCAGTCTTCCGTTACACCCATGCTCTACAGAACACTCCTAGTGGTGAGCGCTCCCCTCAACCTGCACTCGTGTGGTCATACACGCGGGACGAGGAACGAAAGGGGAGGGAGGAGGGAAACAGGGAGAGCGGAGATAGAAACACACACGTAAATGACATCCTTCATCTGAGTCATCGTTCGTTACCTACCACCAATAAATCCTCAAATGCTCACGTTTACTGCTCCCTGAGAAGGTCAGGCTCAGTCAGGGTTTACGATTCTGGGACACGCGTGCGTTGGGTAGCTGTTAAGATATAGTTTAGTGTCAGTTTTTACAAGTTGGGCTGGACGGTGGCGGACGAGGCGGGAGTTCCCCAGTGAACCTAAACAACACAGAGACCCAGGTAAGCCAAGCCTACCGCTGAGGGTCAGCTGGGGTATACCAGGCCAAGGTACTCTGGCTGAGGTGTCAGGCCCTGGTCGTGAGCAACTTGGAAACACACACACACACACACACACACACACACACACACACACACAAAAGGTTTGTTGAACGTGTTAGATGATAGAGTGGCAGATATAGGGTGTTTTGGTCGAGGTGGTATGCGAAGTGAGAGGGTTAGGGAAAATGATTTGGTAAACAGAGAAGAGGTAATAAAAGCTTTGCGGAAAATGGAAACCAGCAAGGCAGCGGGTTTGGATGGTATTGCAGTGGAATTTATTAGAAAAGGGGGTGAGTGTGCTGTTGACTAGTTGGTAAGGATATATAATGTATGTATGACTCATGGTGAGGTGCCTGAGAATTGGCGCAATGCATGCATAGTGCCATTGCACAAAGGCAAAGGGAACAAAGGTGAGTGCTCAAATTACAGATGTATAAGTTTGTTGCGTATTCCTGGGAAATTATATGGGAGGGTATTGACTGAGAGGGTGAAAGCATGTACAGAGCATGTACAGAGCATTCAGCAGTGGTAGAGGATGTGTGGATCAGGTGTTTCTTTGAAGAATGTATGTGAAAAGTACTTGGAAAAACAAATGGATTTATATGTAGCATTTACGGATCTGGAGAAGGCATATGACAGAGTTGATAGAGATGCTTTGTGAAAGGTATTAAGAATATATGGTGTGGAAGGCAAGTTGCTAGAAGCAGTGAAAAGTTTTTATCGAGGAAGTAAGGCATGTGTACGAGTAGAAAGAGAGGAAAGTGATTGGTTCTCAGTGAATGTCGGTTTGCAGCAGGGGTGCGTGATGTCTCCATGGTGGTTTAATTTGTTTATGGTTGGGGTTGTTCGGGAGGCGAATGCAAGAGTTTTGGAGAGAGGGGCAAGTATGCAGTCTGTTGTGGATAAGAGGGCTTGGGAAGTGAGTGAGTTGTTGTTCGCTGATGATAAATCGCTGGTGGCTGATTCGGGTGAGAAATTGTAGAAGCTGGTGGCTGAGTTTGGTAAAGTGTGTGAAAGAAGAAAGCTGAGAGTAAATGTGAATAAGAGCAAGGATATTAGGTACAGTAGGGTTGAGGGACAACTCAACTGGGAGGTAGCGCAAGGAAACAGACGAAGAAATGGCCCAACCCACCCCCATACACATGTATATACATACGTCCACACACGCAAAATATACATACCTACACAGCTTTCCATGGTTTACCCCAGACGCTTCACATGCCCTGATTCAATCCACTGACAGCACGTCAACCCCGGTATACCACATCGATCCAATTCACTCTATTCCTTGCCCTCCTTTCACCCTCCTGCATGTTCAGGCCCCGATCACACAAAATCTTTTTCACTCCATCTTTCCACCTCCAATTTGGTCTCCCACTTCTCCTCGTTCCCTCCACCTCCGACACATATATCCTCTTGGTCAACCTTTCCTCACTCATTCTCTCCATGTGCCCAAACCATTTCAAATCACCCTCTTCTGCTCTCTCAACCACGCTCTTTTTATTTCCACACATCTCTCTTACCCTTACGTTACTTACTCGATCAAACCACCTCACACCACACATTGTCCTCAAACATCTCATTTCCAGCACATCCATCCTCCTGCGCACAACTCTATCCATAGCCCACGCCTCACAACCATACAACATTGTTGGAACCATTATTCCTTCAAACATATCCATTTTTGCTTTCCGAGATAATGTTCTCGACTTCCACAGATTCTTCAAGGCTCCCAGAATTTTTGCCCCCTCCCCCACCCTATGATCCACTTCCGCTTCCATGGTTCCATCCGCTGCCAGATCCACTCCCAGATATCTAAAACACTTTACTTCCTCCAGTTTTTCTCCATTCAAACTTACTTCCCAATTGACTTGACCCTCAACCCTACTCTACCTAATAACCTTGCTCTTATTCACATTTACTCTTAACTTTCTTCTTTCACACACTTTACCAAACTCAGTCACCAGCTTCTGCAGTTTCTCACATGAATCAGCCACCAGCGCTGTAACATCAGCGAGCAACAAGTGACTCACTTCCCAAGCTCTCTCATCCCCAACAGACTTCATACTTGCCCCTCTTTCCAAAACTCTTGCATTCACCTCCCTGACATCCATAAACAAATTAAACAACCATGGAGACATCACACACCCCTGCCGCAAACCTACATTCACTGAGAACCAATCACTTTCTTCTCTTCCTACACGTATACATGCCTTACATCCTCGATAAAAACTTTTCACTGCTTCTAACAACTTGCCTCCCACACCATATATTCTTAATACCTTCCACAGAGCATCTCTATCAACTCTATCATATGCCTTCTCCAGATCCATAAATGCTACATACAAATCCATTTGCTTTTCTAAGTATTTCTCACATACATTCTTCAAAAATAAACACCTGATCCACACATCCTCTACCACTTCTGAAACCACACTACTCTTCCCCAATCTGATGCTCTGTAGATGCCTTCACCCTCTCAATCAATACCCTCCCATATAATTTACCAGGAATACTCAACACACTTATACCTCTGTAATTTGAGCATTCACTCGTATCCCCTTTGCCTTTGTACAATGGCACTATGCACGCATTCCGCCAATCCTCAGGCACCTCACCATGAGTCATACATACATTAAATAACCTTACCAACCAGTCAATAATACAGTCACCCCCTTTTTTAATAAATTCCACTGCAATACCATATATATATATATATATATATATATATATATATATATATATATATATATATATATATATATATATATTTCAACGTATACATACATATACATGCACCGACATATACTTATATACACATGTACATATTCATACTTGCTGCCTTCATCTATTTCTGTCGCCACCCCGCCATACATGAAATGGCACCCCCCTCCCCGTGTGCGCTCGCGAGGTAGCGCTAGGAAAAGACGACAAAGGCCACATTCGTTCACACACATTCTCTAGCTGTCATGTGTAATGTATCGAAACCACAGTTCCCTTTCCACATTCAGACGCCACAAAACTTCCTATGGTTTACCCCAGACGCTTCATATTCCTTGGTTCAATCCATTGACAGCACGTCGACCCCGATATACCACATCGTTCCAATTCACTCTGTTCCTTGCACGCCTTTCACCCTTCTGTATGTTCAGGTCCCGATCGCTCAAAATCTTTTTCACTCCATCCTTCCACCTCCAGTTTGGTCTCCCACTTCTCGTTCCCTCCACCTGTGACACATATATCCTCTTTATCAATCTTTCCTCACTCATTCTCTCCATGTGACCAAACCATTGTAATACACCCTCTTCTGCTCTTTCAACCACACTCTTTTTATTACCACACATCTCTTTTACCCTTTCTTTACTTACTCGATCAATACACCTCACACCACATATTGTCCTCAGACATCTCATATCAAACACATCCACCCTCCTCCGCACAACCTTATCTACAGCCCACGCCTCGCAACCATATGGCATTGTTGGAACCACTATTCCTTCAAACATACCCATTTTTGCTTTCCGAGATAACGTTCTCGCCTTCTACACATTCTTCAACGTTCCCAGAACCTTCGCTCCCCTCCCCCGCCCTGCGACTCACTTCCGCTTCCATGGTTCCATTCGCTGCTAAAGCCACTCCTAGATATCTAAAACACCTCACTTTCTCCAGTTTTTCTCCATTAGAATTTACCTTTCAATTGACTTGTCCCTCTACCCTAATGAACCTAATAATCTCGTATATATTCACATATACTTTTCAGCTTCAGCTTTCTTCTTTCACACACTTTACCAAACTCAGTCACCAGCTTCTACAGTTTCTCACCCGAATCATTCACCAGCTTCTACAGTTTCTCACCCGAATCAGTCACCAGCTTCTACAGTTTCTCACCCGAATCAGCCACCAGCGCTGTATCATCAGCGAACAACAATCGACTCACTTCCCAAGCCCTCTCATCCACAACAGGCTGCATACTTGCCCATCTCTCCAAAACTCTTGCATTCACCTCCCTAACAACCCCATCCATAAACAAATCAAACAACCATTTAGCCATCACGCATCCCTGCTGCAAACCGACAGTCACTGAGAACCAATCACATTCCTCTCTTCCTACTCGTACACATGCCTTACATCCTCGATAAAACTTTTCACTGCTTCCAGCAACTTACCTCCTACTCCATATACTCTTAATACCTTCCACAGAGCATCTCTATCGACTCTATCATATGCCTTCTCCAGATCCATAAATGCTACATACAAATCCATCTGCTTTTTCTAAGTATTTCTCACATACATTCTTCAGAGCAAACACCTGATCCACACATCCTCTACCACTTCTGAAACCACACTGCTCTTCCCCAATCTGATACTCTTTACATGCCTAGACCTTTTCAATCAATACCCTCCCATATAATTTACCAGGAATACTCAAGAAACTTATACTTCTGTAATTTGAGCACTTTCTTTTATCCCCTTTGCCTTTGTACAATGGCACTATGCACGCATTCCGCCAATCCTCAGGCACCTCACCATGAGTCATACATACATTAAATAACCTTACCAACCAGTCAATAATACAGTCACCCCCTTTTTTAATAAATTCCACTGCAATACCATATATATATATATATATATATATATATATATATATATATATATATATATATATATATATATATATATATTTCAACGTATACATACATATACATGCACCGACATATACTTATATACACATGTACATATTCATACTTGCTGCCTTCATCTATTTCTGTCGCCACCCCCGCCACACATGAAATGGCACCCCCCTCCCCGTGTGCGCTCGCGAGGTAGCGCTAGGAAAAGACGACAAAGGCCACATTCGTTCACACACATTCTCTAGCTGTCATGTGTAATGTATCGAAACCACAGTTCCCTTTCCACATTCAGACGCCACAAAACTTCCTATGGTTTACCCCAGACGCTTCATATTCCTTGGTTCAATCCATTGACAGCACGTCGACCCCGATATACCACATCGTTCCAATTCATTCTGTTCCTTGCACGCCTTTCACCCTTCTGTATGTTCAGGTCCCGATCGCTCAAAATCTTTTTCACTCCATCCTTCCACCTCCAGTTTGGTCTCCCACTTCTCGTTCCCTCCACCTGTGACACATATATCCTCTTTATCAATCTTTCCTCACTCATTCTCTCCATGTGACCAAACCATTGTAATACACCCTCTTCTGCTCTTTCAACCACACTCTTTTTATTACCACACATCTCTTTTACCCTTTCTTTACTTACTCGATCAAACCACCTCACACCACATATTGTCCTCAGACATCTCATATCAAACACATCCACCCTCCTCCGCACAACCTTATCTACAGCCCACGCCTCGCAACCATATGGCATTGTTGGAACCACTATTCCTTCAAACATACCCATTTTTGCTTTCCGAGATAACGTTCTCGCCTTCTACACATTCTTCAACGTTCCCAGAACCTTCGCTCCCCTCCCCCGCCCTGCGACTCACTTCCGCTTCCATGGTTCCATTCGCTGCTAAAGCCACTCCTAGATATCTAAAACACCTCACTTTCTCCAGTTTTTCTCCATTAGAATTTACCTTTCAATTGACTTGTCCCTCTACCCTAATGAACCTAATAATCTCGTATATATTCACATATACTTTTCAGCTTCAGCTTTCTTCTTTCACACACTTTACCAAACTCAGTCACCAGCTTCTACAGTTTCTCACCCGAATCATTCACCAGCTTCTACAGTTTCTCACCCGAATCAGTCACCAGCTTCTACAGTTTCTCACCCGAATCAGCCACCAGCGCTGTATCATCAGCGAACAACAATCGACTCACTTCCCAAGCCCTCTCATCCACAACAGGCTGCATACTTGCCCATCTCTCCAAAACTCTTGCATTCACCTCCCTAACAACCCCATCCATAAACAAATCAAACAACCATTTAGCCATCACGCATCCCTGCTGCAAACCGACAGTCACTGAGAACCAATCACTTTCCTCTCTTCCTACTCGTACACATGCCTTACATCCTCGATAAAACTTTTCACTGCTTCCAGCAACTTACCTCCTACTCCATATACTCTTAATACCTTCCACAGAGCATCTCTATCGACTCTATCCTATGCCTTCTCCAGATCCATAAATGCTACATACAAATCCATCTGCTTTTTCTAAGTATTTCTCACATACATTCTTCAGAGCAAACACCTGATCCACACATCCTCTACCACTTCTGAAACCACACTGCTCTTCCCCAATCTGATACTCTTTACATGCCTAGACCTTTTCAATCAATACCCTCCCATATAATTTACCAGGAATACTCAAGAAACTTATACTTCTGTAATTTGAGCACTTTCTTTTATCCCCTTTGCCTTTGTACAATGGCACTATACATGCATTCCGCCAATCTTCAGGCACTTCACCATGAACCATACATATTTTGAATATTCTCACCAACTAGTCAACAATCCAGTCATCCCCTTTTTAATAAATTGCACTGCAATACCATCCAAACCCACCGCCTTGCCGGCTTTCATCTTCCGCAAAGCTTTCACTGCCTTTTCTCTGTTTACCAAATCATTCTCCCTGACCCTCTCACTTCGCACACCACCTCGACCAAAACACCCTATATCTGCCACTCTATCATCAAACACATTCAGCAAGTCTTCATAATACTCACTTTTCTTCTTATGTTGCTTAAATCATTTAAGGTAAGTGTTGCCTTCAACCAAAACAATACTGTAAAGAATATCTTATTCAGGAACTCACCAGAGAGTTCTGCAGGGTGTGTTTATAGAGTACCTTGTAAAATGTTTTATAAGTTTAATGTTGGGCAGACTGTTAAGGATCTTTCTGTTAGACTTAAGCAGTATGAATATAATATAAGAAAAGGACAAGAATCAAGTGCATTGTTTAATCATATTTATAGATATGAGAAAAGGACAAGAATCAAGTGCATTGTTTAATCATATTTATAGATATGAGAAAAGGACAAGAATCAAGTGCATTGTTTAATCATATTTATAGATATGAGAAAAGGACAAGAATCAAGTGCATTGTTTAATCATATTTATAGATATGAGAAAAGGACAAGAATCAAGTGCATTGTTTAATCATATTTATAGATATGATATGAGAAAAGGACAAGAATCAAGTGCATTGTTTAATCATATTGAGAATTATGATCATTGTATTGACTGGAGTTATGCCATCTCAGTTATTAACTCTTGACTCTTGTAACACGAGAAATATCATTGTATCTTCCATTATCAAATACACAAAGAATTTTAACATTAATATTAGTGAAGGTTTATATAAATTGGATGTCTTTATTTTATTGTTCATAGATTTGTAAAGTTCCCTTTCCTGTCCACATGATAAATCTTATAATGCGCATGTTGCCAGATTTGAACGCACCCAACCTTAATTTAGGTGGTCACTTGTCTCCCAAATGGCGTCATTGCTACGTCTCTTCCCTGTATATCAACTGATTGCTATATTTCTTTCTTGTATCTCCCTTGATGATGTGATTATTACACGAAAGTGCACTCGGGAACTTACCGTGTGTCATTTTTCCTTTGGTGAAAAGGGAATATGATTATACAGTTAACCTTGAGTCAGTATTAATTTCCTCTGTCTTATGTGACAGGTCTGGGTGAGTCATGTCCCCCCCCCCTCCCCCCCGGCCACCTGACGCCACACACTTGTGATGTTTCTCAAGAAGTTTTCGAGGTCATTATCGTCACTGGCGGGCCAGTCTGACGCAAACACAAGATTTTCATCTTTTTGTCAACGTGAGTGAACACTAACCCTGAGAGGCCATAACATGAACACGCACACACACACACACACACACACACACACACACACACACACATATATATATATATATATATATATATATATATATATATATATATATATATATATATATATATATATATATATATATATATACAAACCTCCAACAGCCAGGATCGAACCCGGGACCCCTGTGCAAGAGGTTTGTATGTTCTATGAAGGTGCGCGTTCATATGCACTTTATTCGTATTCATATACCTCCGCGTTGTACAGTTAGGTTCGGTAAAACGCTATCAGCTGACTATGTGCGTCTGTTCGGAGATAACCGGTATAGACCCCGTTGCTCACCATTGTGAGACGAAGGGTATTCGAGTACTTAGTATTTCGAATAGTTGTTTCCTATTATACAGTCCCATAGCCTAGCCGTTAGCATGCCTGCCTCTTGCACAGGGGTCCCGGGTTCGATATATATGGGGAGGTGATAACAAGTAGTGGTGATGTGAGAAGGAGATGGAGTGAGTATTTTGAAGGTTTGTTGAATGTGTTTGATGATAGAGTGGCAGATTTAGGGAGTTTTGGTCGAGGTGGTGTGCAAAGTGAGAGGGTTAGGGAAAATGATTTGGTAAACAGAGAAGAGGAAGATGAAAGCCGGCAAGGCAGCAGGTTTGGATGGTATTGCAGTGGAATTTATTAAAAAAGGGGGTGACTGTATTATTGACTGGTTGGTAAGGTTAGTTAATGTATGTATGACTCATGGTGAGGTGCCTGAGGATTGGCGGAATGCGTGCATAGTGCCATTGTACAAAGGCAAAGGGGATAAGAGTGAGTGTTCAAGTTACAGAGGTATAAGTTTGTTGAGTATTCCTGGTAAATTATATGGGAGGGTATTGATTGAGAGGGTGAAGGCATGTACAGAGCATCAGATTGGGGAAGAGCAGTGTGGTTTCAGAAGTGGTAGAGGATGTGTGGATCAGGTGTTTGCTTTGAAGAATGTATGTGAGAAATACTTAGAAAAGCAAATGGATTTGTATGTAGCATTTATGGATCTGGAGAAGGCATATGATAGAGTTGATAGAGATGCTCTGTGGAAGGTATTAAGAATATATGGTGTGGGAGGCAAGTTGTTAGAAGCAGTGAAAAGTTTTTATCGAGGATGTAAGGCATGTGTACGTGTACGAAGAGAGGAAAGTGATTGGTTCTCAGTGAATGTAGGTTTGCGGCAGGGGTGTGTGATGTCTCCATGGTTGTTTAATTTGTTTATGGATGGGGTTGTTAGGGAGGTAAATGCAAGAGTTTTGGAAAGAGGGGCAAGTATGAAGTCTGTTGGGGATGAGAGAGCTTGGGAAGTGAGTCAGTTGTTGTTCGCTGATGATACAGCGCTGGTGGCTGTTTCATGTGAGAAACTGCAGAAGCTGGTGACTGAGTTTGGTAAAGTGTGTGAAAGAAGAAAGTTAAGAGTAAATGTGAATAAGAGCAAGGTAATTAGGTACAGTAGGGTTGAGGGTCAAGTCAATTGGGAGGTAAGTTTGAATGGAGAAAAACTGGAGGAAGTAAAGTGTTTTAGATATCTGGGAGTGGATCTGGCAGCGGATGGAACCATGGAAGCGGAAGTGGATCATAGGGTGGGGGAGGGGGCGAAAATCCTGGGAGCCTTGAAGAATGTGTGGAAGTCGAGAACATTATCTCGGAAAGCAAAAATGGGTATGTTTGAAGGAATAGTGGTTCCAACAATGTTGTATGGTTGCGAGGCGTGGGCTATGGATAGAGTTGTGCGCAGGAGGATGGATGTGCTGGAAATGAGATGTTTGAGGACAATGTGTGGTGTGAGGTGGTTTGATCGAGTAAGTAACGTAAGGGTAAGAGAGATGTGTGGAAATAAAAAGAGCGTGGTTGAGAGAGCAGAAGAGGGTGCTTTGAAATGGTTTGGGCACATGGAGAGAATGAGTGAGGAAAGATTGACCAAGAGGATATATGTGTCGGAGGTGGAGGGAACGAGGAGAAATGGGAGACCAAATTGGAGGTGGAAAGATGGAGTGAAAAAGATTTTGTGTGATCGGGGCCTGAACATGCAGGAGGGTGAAAGGAGGGCAAAGAATAGAGTGAATTGGATCGATGTGGTATACCGGGGTTGACGTGCTGTCAGTGGATTGAATCAGGGCATGTGAAGCGTCTGGGGTAAACCATGGAAAGCTGTGTAGGTATGTATATTTGCGTGTGTGGACGTATGTATATACATGTGTATGGGGGTGGGTTGGGCCATTTCTTTCCTCTGTTTCCTTGCGCTACCTCGCAAACGCGGGAGACAGCGACGAAGCAAAAAAAAAAAAAAAAAAAAAGATATATATATATATATATATATATATATATATATATATATATATATATATATATATATATATATATATATATATATATGTGTGTGTGTGTGTGTGTGTATTTTTTATTATTTATTTCTATACATTCGCCATTTCCCGTGTTAGCGAGGTAGCGTAAAGAACAGAGGACTGAGCCGTAGAGATAGTATCCTCAATTGGCCCCCTTCTCCGTTCCTATTTTTTCTTGGAAAAGTAAAAAACGAGAATGGAGGATTTTCAGCCCCCCGCTCCCTCACCTTTTAGTCACCCTCTACGACACGCACGGAATTCGTGGAAAGTATTCTTTCTCCCCTATCCCCAAAGATCGCTCAAAATCTTTTTCACCCCATCCTTCCACCTTCAATTTGGTCTCCCGCTTCTCTTTGTTCCCTCCACCCTTGATACATATATCCTCTTTGGCAATCCTTTCTCACTCATTCTCTCCATGTGACCAAACCATTTCAGTACATCCTCTTCTGCTCTCTCAACCACACTTACTTACTTGATCAAACCACTTCACACCACATATTGTCCTCAAACATCTCATTTTCAGCACATCCACCCTCCTCCGCACAACTCTATCTATAGCCCACGCCTCGCAACCATATATCATGTGTTGGAACCACTATTCCTTCAAACATACCCATTTTCGCTCTCCGAGATAACGTTCTCGCCTTCCACACATTCTTCAACGCTCCCAGAACCTTTGTCCCCTCCCTCACCCTGTGACTCCCTTCCGCTTCCATGGTTCCATCCACTAAGTCCACTCCCAGATATCTAAAACACTTCACGTTCTCTAGTTTTTCTCCTTTAATACTTACCTCCCAATTAACTTGCCCTTCAACCCTTACTGAACCTAATAACCTTACTCTTATTCACATTTACTCTCAACTTTCCCCTTTCACACACTTTTCCAAACTCGGCCACCAACTTCTGCAGTTTCTCACCCGAATCAGCCACCAGCGCTGTATCATATACAGCGAACAACAACTGATTCACTTCCCAAGCCCTCTCATCCACAACAGACTGCATACTTGCCCCTCTCTCCAAAACTCTTGCATTCACCTCCTTAACCACCCCACCCATGAACAAATTGTACAACCATGGACACATCACGCACCCTTGCCGCAAACTGACACACACTGGGAACCAATCACTTTCTTCTTACTCATACACATGCATTAAATCCTTGGTAAAATCGTTTCACTGCTTCTAGCAACTTACGTCCCACGCCATATACTCGTCATACCTTCCACAAAACATCTCTATCCACCCTATCATATGCCTTCTCCAGATACCTAAATGCTACAAACAAATCCATCTGCTTCTCTAAGTATTTCTCACATTCTTCAAAGCAAACACCAGATCCACACATCCTCTACTACTTCTGAAACCACACTGCTCTTCCCCAATCTGATGCTCTGTACATGCCTTTACCTCTCAGTAAATACCCTCCCATATAATTTCCCAGGAATACTCAAGAAACTTATGTCAATCCTCAGGCACTTCACCATGATCCATACATACATTTGATATCCTCACCAACCAATCAACAACAAAGTCACCCCCTTTTCTGATAAATTCCACTGCAATACCATCCAAACCCGCCGCCTTCCCAGCGCTCATACTCCGCAAAGCTTTCGCAAAACACACACACACACACACACACACACACACACACACACACACACACATTATATATATATATATATATATATATATATATATATATATATATATATATATATATATATATATATATATATATTTTTTTTTTTTTTTTTTTTTTTTTTTTTTTTTGCTTTTTAGCTGTCTCCCGCGTTTGCGAGGTAGCGCAAGGAAACAGACGAAAGAAATGGCCCAACCCACCCCCATACACATGTGTATACATACATGTCCACACACGCAAATATACATACCTACACAGCTTTCCATGGTTTACCCCAGACGCTTCACATGCCCTGATTCATTCCACTGACAGCACGTCAACCCCGGTATACCACATCGATCCAATTCACTCTATTCCTTGCCCTCCTTTCACCCTCCTGCATGTTCAGGCCCCGATCACACAAAATCTTTTTCACTCCATCTTTCCACCTCCAATTTGGTCTCCCACTTCTCCTTGTTCCCTCCACCTCCGACACATATATCCTCTTGGTCAATCTTTCCTCACTCATTCTCTCCATGTGCCCAAACCATTTCAAAACACCCTCTTCTGCTCTCTCAATCACGCTCTTTTTATTTCCACACATCTCTCTTACCCTTACGTTACTTACTCGATCAAACCACCTCACACCACACATTGTCCTCAAACATCTCATTTCCAGCACATCCACCCTACTGCGCACAACTCTATCCAAAGCCCACGCCTCGCAACCATACAAAATTGTTGGAACCACTATTCCTTCAAACACACCCATTTTTGCTTTCCGAGATAATGTTCTCGACTTCCACACATTCTTCAAGGCTCCCAGGATTTTCGCCCCCTCCCCCACCCTATGATCCACTTCCGCTTCCATGGTTCCATCCGCTGCCAGATCCACTCCCAGATATCTAAAACACTTTACTTCCTCCAGTTTTTCTCCATTCAAACTTACCTCCCAATTGACTTGACCCTCAACCCTACTGTACCTAATACCCTTGCTCTTATTCACATTTACTCTTAACATTCTTCTTTCACACACTTTACCAAACTCAGTCACCAGCTTCTGCAGTTTCTCACATGAATCAGCCACCAGCGCTGTATCATCAGCGAGCAACAACTGACTCACTTCCCAAGCTCTCTCATCTACAACATACTTCATACTTGCCCCTCTTTCCAAAACTCTTGCATTCACCTTCCTAACAACCCCATCCATAAACAAATTAAACAACCATGGAGACATCACACACCCCTGCCGCAAACCTACATTCACTGAGAACCAATCACTTTCCTCTCTTCGTACACGTACACATGCCTTACATCCTCGATAAAAACTTTTCACTGCTTCTAACAACTTGCCTCCCACACCATATATTCTTAATACCTTCCACAGAGCATCTCTATCAACTCTATCATATGCCTTCTCCAGATCCATAGATGCTACATACAAATCCATTTGCTTTTCTAAGTATTTCTCACATACATTCTTCAAAGCAAACACCTGATCCACACATCCTCTACCACTTCTGAAACCACACTGCTCTTCCCCAATCTGATGCTCTGTGCATGCCTTTACCCTCTCAATCAATACCCTCCCATATAATTTACCAGGAATACTCAACAAACTTATACCTCTGAAATTTGAGCACTCACTCTTATCCCCTTTGCCTTTGTACAATGGCACTATGCACGCATTCCGCCAATCCTCAGGCACCTCGCCATGAGTCATACATACATTAAATAACCTTACCAACCAGTCAATAATACAGTCACCCCCTTTTTTAATAAATTCCACTGCAATACCATCCAAACCTGCTGCCTTGCCGGCTTTCATCTTCCGCAAAGCTTTTACTACCTCTTCTCTGTTTACCAAATCATTTTCCCTAACCCTCTCACTTTGCACACCACCTCGACCAAAACACCCTATATCTGCCACTCTATCATCAAACACATTCAACAAATCTTCAAAATACTCACTCCATCTCTTTCTCACATCACCACTACTTGTTATCACCTCCCCATTTGCGCCCTTCACTGAAGTTCCCATTTGCTCCCTTGTCTTACACACTTTATTTACCTCCTTCCAGAACATCTATTTATTCTCCCTAAAATTTACTGATACTCTCTCACCCCAACTCTCATTTGCCCTCTTTTTCGCCTCTCGCACCCTTCTCTTGACCTCCTGTCTCTTTCTATTATACATCTCCCACTCAGTTGCATTTTTTCCCTGCAAAAATCGTCCAAATGCCTCTCTCTTCTCTTTCACTAATAATCTTACTTCTTCATCCCATCACTCACTACCCATTCTAATCAACCCACCTCCCACTCTTCTCATGCCACAAGCATCTTTCGCGCAATCCATCACTGATTCCCTAAATACATCCCATTCGTCCACCACTCCCCTTACTTCCATCGTTCTCACCTTTTTCCATTCTGTACTCAGTCTCTCCTGGTACTTCCTCACACAAGTCTCCTTCCCAAGCTCACTTACTCTCACCACCCTCTTCACCCCAACATTCACTCTTCTTTTCTGAAAACCCATACAAATCTTCACCTTAGCCTCCACAAGATAATGATCAGACATCCCTCCAGTTGCACCTCTCAGCACATTAACATCCAAAAGTCTCTCTTTCGCGCGCCTGTCAATTAACACGTAATCCAATAACGCTCTCTGGCCATCTCTCCTACTTACATACGTATACTTACGTATATCTCGCTTTTTAAACCAGGTATTCCCAATCACCAGTCCTTTTTCAGCACATAAATCTACAAGCTCTTCACCATTTCCATTTACAACACTGAACACCCCATGTATACCAATTATTCCCTCAACTGCCACATTACTCACCTTTGCATTCAAATCACCCATCACTATAACCCGGTCTCGTGCATCAAAACCACTAACACACTCATTCAGCTGCTCCCAAAACACTTGCCTCTCATGATCTTTCTTCTCATGCCCAGGTGCATATGCACCAATAATCACCCATCTCTCTCCATCAACTTTCAGTTTTACCCATATTAATCGAGAATTTACTTTCTTACATTCTATCACATTCTATCACAAGATATATATATATTTTTTTTTTTTGCTTTGTCTCCCGCGTTTGCGAGGTAGCGCAAGGAAACAGACGAAAGAAATGGCCCAACCCACCCCCATACACATGTATATACATACGTCCACACACGCAAATATACATACCTACACAGCTTTCCATGGTTTACCCCAGACGCTTCACATGCCCTGATTCAATCCACTGACAGCACGTCAACCCCGGTATACCACATCGATCCAATTCACTCTATTCCTTGCCCTCCTTTCACCCTCCTGCATGTTCAGGCCCCGATTACACAAATTCTTTTTCACTCCATCTTTCCACCTCCAATTTGGTCTCCCAAATATATATATATATATATATATATATATATATATATATATATATATATATATATATATATATATATATATATAACTTTCGTTTTCCCCGTGGATTCATGGGAATATACTTGATCGCGCGCAGGGTTGTGATCCTTTTCAGTATGTGTATATTTATATATATATTTTGAGTTATCGGGGCCTGAGCGTGCAGGGGGGTGAGGGGCGTGCGGGGAATGGAGTGAATTGGAGCGATGTGGTGTGCTGGGGTCGACGTGGTGTCGGTGGGTTGAGCCAGGGCGTGTGGGGTGTGGGGCGTTTGGGGTGAACCATGGAAAGTTCTGTGGGGCCTGGATGTGGAAAGGGAGCTGTGGTTTCGGTGCATTATTACATGACAGCTAGAGACTGAGTGTGAACGAATAGGGCCTTTGTTGTCTTTTCCTAGCACTACCTCACACACATGAGGGGGAAGGATGTTGTTATTCCATGTGTGGCGGAGTGGCGATGGGAATGAATAAAGGCAGACAGTATGAATTATGTACATGGGTATATATGTATATGTCTGTGTGTGTATATATATGTATACGTTGAGATGTATAGGTATGTATATGTGGTGTGTGTGGACGTGTGTGTATACACATGTGTATGTGGGTGGGTTGGGCCATTCTTTCGTCTGTTTCCTTGCGCTGCCTCGCTGGCGCGGGGGACGGCGACAGGGCAAAGTGAATAAATAGATAAATATATATAGGGGAGAAAGAATACTTCCCACGTATTCCTTGCATGTCGTAGAAGGCGACTAAAAGGGAAGGGAGCGGGGGGCTGGAAATCCTCCCCTCTCATTTTTTTTTTAAATTTTCCAAAAGAAGGAACAGAGAAGGGGGCCATATGAAGATATTCCCTCAAAGGCCCAGTCCTCTGTTCTTAACGCTACCTCGCTAATGCGGGAAATGGCAAATAGTATGAAAAAAAAAAAAAATATATATATATATCTTTTTATTATATTCTGTCGCTGTCTCCCGCGTTAGCGAGGTAGCGCATGGAAACAGACGAAAGAATGGCCCAACCCTCCCACATACACATGTATATACACACACGTCCACACACGCACATATACATACCTATACATCTCAACGTATACATATATATACACACACAGACATTTACATATATACACATGTACATAGTTCATACTGTCTGCCCTTATTCATTTCCGTCGCCAGGCCGCCACACATGAAATAATTACCCCTCCCCCGCATGTGCGCGAGGTAGCGCTAGGAAAAGACAACAAAGGCTTCATTCGTTCACACTCAGTCTCTAGCTGTCATGTATAATGCACCGAGACCACATCTCCCTTTCCACATCCAGGCCCCACAGAACTTTCCATGGTTTACCCCAGAAGCTTCACATGCCCTGGTTCAATTCATTCACAGCACGGCGACCCCGGTATACCACATCGTTCCAATTTACTCTATTCCTTGCACGCCTTTCACCCTCCTGCATGTTCAGGCACCGATCACTCAAAATCTTTTTCACTCCATCTTTCCACTTCCAATTTGGTCTCCCACTTCTCGTTCCCTCCACCTCTGACACATATATCCACCTTTGTCAATCTTTCCTCACACATTCTCTCCATGTGACCAAACCATTTCAAAACACCCTTTTCTGCTCTCTCAACCACACTCTTTTTATTACCACACATCTCTCTTACCCTTACATTACTTACTCGATCAAACCACCTCACACCACATATTGTCCTCAACCATCTCATTTCCAGCACATCCACCCTCCTCCGCACAACTCTATCCAAAGCCCACGCCTCGCAACCATACAAAATTGTTGGAACCACTATTCCTTCAAACATACCCATTTTTGCTTTCCAAGATAACGTTCCAAGATAACTTCCACATATTCTTCAACGCGCCCAGAACTTTTCGACCTCCACACATTCTTCAACGCGCCCAGAACTTTCGTCTTCTCCCCCACCCTATGGTTCACTTCCGGTTCCATGGTTCCATCCGCTGCCAAATCCACTCCCAGATATTTAAAACACTTCACTTCCTCCAGTTTTTCTCCATTTAAACTTACCTCCCAATTGACTTGACCCTCAACCCTACTGTACCTTATAACCTTGCTCTTATTCACATTTGCTCTCAGGTTTCTTCTTTCACACACTTTAACAAACTCAGTCACCAGCTTCTGCAGTTTCTCATCCGAATCAGCCACCAGCGCTGTATCATTAGCGAATAACAACTGACTCGCTTCCCAAGTTCTCTCATCCACAACAGACTGCATACTTGCCCCTCTTTCCAAAACTCTTGCATCCACCTCCCTAACAACCCCATCCATAAACAAATTAAACAACCATGGAGGCATCACGCACCCCTACCGCAAACGAACATTCACTGAGAACCAATCATTTTCCTTTCTTCTTACTCGTACACATGCTTTACATCCTCGATAAAAACTTTTCACTGCTTCTAACAACTTTCCTCCCACACCATATATTCTTAATACCTTACACAGAGCATCTCTGTCAACTCTATCACATGCCTTCTCCAGATCCATAAATGCTACATACAAATCTATTTTCTTTTCTAAGTATCTCTCACATACATTCTTCACAGCAAACACCTGATCCACACATCCTCTACCACTTCTGAAACAACACTGCTCTTCCCCAGTCTGATACTCTGTACATGCCTTCACCCTCAATGAATACCCTCCCATATAATTTCCCAGGAATACTCAACAAACTTATACCTCTGTAATTTGAGCACTCATTTTTATTCACTTTGCCTTTGTACAATGGCACTGTGCAAGCAATCCGCCAATCCTCAGGCATTTCATCATGAGTCATACATACATTGAATAACCTTACCAACTAGTCAACAATACAGTGACCCCATTTTTTAATAAATTCCACTGCAATACCATCCAAACCCGCCGCCTTGCCGGATTTTATCTTTCGCAAAGCTTTTACTACCTCTTTTCTGTTTACCAAATCATTCTCCCTGACCCTCTCACTTTGCACACCACCTCGACCAAAACACCCTATATCTGCCACTCTCTCCATCCAGTTTCAGTTTTACCCATATCAATCTAGAATTTACTTACACTGTATCACATACTCCCACCACTCCTGTTTCATGAGTAGTGCTACTCCTTCCCTTGCTCTCGTCCTCTCACTAACCCTTGACTTTACTCCCAAGACATTCCCAAACCACTCTTCCCCTTAAACTCTTGAGCTTCGTTTCACTCAGAGCCAAAACATCCAGGTTCCCTTCCTCAAACGTATCACCAATCTCTCCTTTTTTCTCATCTTGTTTACATCCACACACATTTATACACCCCAATCTGAGCCTTCGAGGAGGAGGAGGAGCACTCCCCGCGTGACTCCTTCTTCTGTTTCCCATTTTAGAAAGTTAAAATACAAGGAGGAGAGGATTTCTGGCCCCCCGCTCCCGTCCCCTTCAGTTGCCTTCTACGTCACGTGAGGAATGCGTGGGAAGTATTCTTTCTCCCCTATATATATATATATATATATATATATATATATATATATATATATATATATATATATATATATATATATGTACATATATATCTCTTTCATACTATTCGCCATTTCCCGCGTTGGCGAGGTAGCGTTAAGAACAGAGGACTGGGCCTTTTAGGGAATATCCTCACATGTCCCCCCCTGTGTTCCTTCTTTTGGAAAATTAAAAAAAGAAAATGAAAAGAAACGAGAGGCGAGGATTTCCAGCCCCCCGCTCCCTTCCCCTCCAGTCGCCCACGACACGCAGGGAATACGTGGGCAGCACCCACTCTCCCCCATCCCCAGGGATGACATATACACACACACACACACACACACACACACACACACACACATATATATATATATATATATATATGTTTTGGATGTTAATGTGCTGAGAGGTGCAACTGGAGGGATGTCTGATCATTATATTGTGGAGGCTAAGGTGAAGATTTGTATGGGTTTTCAGAAAAGAAGAGTGAATGTTGGGGTGAAGAGGGTGGTGAGAGTAAGTGAGCTTGAGAAGGAGACCTGTGTGAGGAAGTACCAGGAGAGACTGAGTACAGAATGGAAAAAGGTGAGAACAATGGAAGCAAGGGGAGTGGGGGAGGAATGGGATGTATTTAGGGAATCAGTGATGGATTGCGCAAAAGATGCTTGTGGCATGAGAAGAGTAGGAGGTGGGTTGATTAGAAAGGGTAGTGAGTGGTGGGATGAAGAAGTAAGAGTATTAGTGAAAGAGAAGAGAGAGGCATTTGGACGATTTTTGCAGGGAAAAAATGCAATTGAGTGGGAGATGTATAAAAGAAAGAGACAGGAGGTCAAGAGAAAGGTGCAAGAGGTGAAAAAAAGGGCAAATGAGAGTTGGGGTGAGAGAGTATCATTAAATTTTAGGGAGAATAAAAAGATGTTCTGGAAGGAGGTAAATAAAGTGCGTAAGACAAGGGAGCAAATGGGAACTTCAGTGAAGGGCGCAAATGGGGAGGTGATAACAAGTAGTGGTGATGTGAGAAGGAGATGGAGTGAGTATTTTGAAGGTTTGCTGAATGTGTTTGATGATAGAGTGGCAGATATAAGGTGTTTTGGTCGAGGTGGTGTGCAAAGTGAGAGGGTTAGGGAAAATGATTTGGTAAACAGAGAAGAGGTAGTGAAAGCTTTGCGGAAGATGAAAGCCGGCAAGGCAGCAGGTTTGGATGGTATTGCAGTGGAATTTATTAAAAAAGGGGGTGACTGTATTGTTGACTGGTTGGTAAGGTTATTTAATGTATGTATGACTCATGGTGAGGTGCCTGAGGATTGGCGGAATGCGTGCATAGTGCCATTGTACAAAGGCAAAGGGGGATAAGAGTGAGTGCTCAAATTACAGAGGTATAAGTTTGTTGAGTATTCCTGGTAAATTATATGGGAGGGTATTGATTGAGAGGGTGAAGGCATGTACAGAGCATCAGATTGGGGAAGAGCAGTGTGGTTTCAGAAGTGGTAGAGGATGTGTGGATCAGGTGTTTGCTTTGAAGAATGTATGTGAGAAATACTTAGAAAAGCAAATGGATTTGTATGTAGCATTTATGGATCTGGAGAAGGCATATGATAGAGTTGATAGAGATGCTCTGTGGAAGGTATTAAGAATATATGGTATGGGAGGAAAGTTGTTAGAAGCAGTGAAAAGTTTTTATCGAGGATGTAAGGCATGTGTACGTGTAGGAAGAGAGGAAAGTGATTGGTTCTCAGTGAATGTAGGTTTGCGGCAGGGGTGTGTGATGTCTCCATGGTTGTTTAATTTGTTTATGGATGGGGTTGTTAGGGAGGTAAATGCAAGAGTTTTGGAAAGAGGGGCAAGTATGAAGTCTGTTGGGGATGAGAGAGCTTGGGAAGTGAGTCAGTTGTTGTTCGCTGATGATACAGCGCTGGTGGCTGATTCATGTGAGAAACTGCAGAAACTGGTGACTGAGTTTGGTAAAGTGTGTGGAAGAAGAAAGTTAAGAGTAAATGTGAATAAGAGCAAGGTTATTTGGTACAGTAGGGTTGAGGGTCAAGTCAATTGGGTGGTGAGTTTGAATAGAGAAAAACTGGAGGAAGTGAAGTGTTTTAGATATCTGGGAGTGGATCTGGCAGCGGATGGAACCATGGAAGCGGAAGTGGATCATAGGGTGGGGGAGGGGGCGAAAATTCTGGGGGCCTTGAAGAATGTGTGGAAGTCGAGAACATTATCTCGGAAAGCAAAAATGGGTATGTTTGAAGGAATAGTGGTTCCAACAATGTTGTATGGTTGCGAGGCGTGGGCTATGGATAGAGTTGTGCGCAGGAGGATGGATGTGCTGGAAATGAGATGTTTGAGGACAATGTGTGGTGTGAGGTGGTTTGATCGAGTGAGTAACGTAAGGGTAAGAGAGATGTGTGGAAATAAAAAAAGCGTGGTTGAGAGAGCAGAAGAGGGTGTTTTGAAGTGGTTTGGGCACATGGAGAGGATGAGTGAGGAAAGATTGACCAAGAGGATATATGTGTCGGAGGTGGAGGGAACAAGGAGAAGAGGGAGACCAAATTGGAGGTGGAAAGATGGAGTGAAAAAGATTTTGTGTGATCGGGGCCTGAACATGCAGGAGGGTGAAAGGAGGGCAAGGAATAGAGTGAATTGGAGCGATGTGGTATACCGGGGTTGACGTGCTGTCAGTGGATTGAATCAAGGCATGTGAAGCGTCTGGGGTAAACCATGGAAAGCTGTGTAGGTATGTATATTTGCGTGTGTGGACGTATGTATATACATGTGTATGGGGGTGGGTTGGGCCATTTCTTTCGTCTGTTTCCTTGCGCTACCTCGCAAACGCGGGAGACAGCGACAAAGTATAATAAAAAAAAAAAATAATATATATATATATATATATATATATATATATTCATTTATTATACTTTGTCGCTGTCTCCCGCGTTAGCGAGGTAGCGCAAGGAAACAGCCGAAAGAATGGCCCAACCCACCCACATACACATGTATATACATACACGTCCACACACGCATATATACATACCTATGCATCTCAACGTATACATATCTATGCACACGGACATATACATATATACACATGTACATAATTCATACTGTCTGCCCTTATTGATTCCCGTCGCCACCCCGTCACACATGAAATGACAACCCCCTTCCCCCGCATGTGCACGAGGTAGCACTAGGAAAGACAACAAAGGCCACATTCGTTCACACTCGGTCTCTAGCTCTCATGTATAATGCACCGAAACCACAGCTCTCTTTCCACATCCAGGCCCCACAAAACATTCATTGGTTTACCTTAGATGCTTCACATGCCATGGTTCAATCCATTGACCGCACGTTGACCCCAGTATTCCACATCGTTCGAATTCACTCTATTCCTTGCACGCCTTTCACCCTCCTGCATGTTCAGGCCTCGATCAATCAGAATCTTTTTCACTCCATCTTTCCATCTCCAGTTTTGTCTCCCACTTCTTCTCGTTCCCTCCACCTCTAACACATATATCCTCTTTGTCAATCTTTCCTCACTCATTCTGTCCATGTGAGCAAACCATTTCAAACCACCCTCTTTTGCTCTCTTAACCACACTCTTTTTATTACCACACATCACACCACTTATTGTCCTCAAGCATCTCATTTTTAGCACATCCACCCTACTCCGCACAGCTCTATCTATAGCCCTGCCTCGCAACCATACAATATTATTGGAACCAGTATTCCTACAAACATACCCATTTTTGCTTTCCAAGATAACGTTTTCGACTTCCACACATTTTTCAACGCTCCCAGAACTCTCGCCCCCTCCCACACCCTATGAATCACTCCCGCTTCCATGGTTACAACCGCTGCCAATTCCACTCCCAGATATCTAAAACACTTCACTTCCTCCAGTTTTTCCCCGTTCAAACTCACCTCCCCTTTGACTTGTCCCTCAACCCTACAGTACCTAATAACCTTGCTCTTATTCACATTTACTCTCAGCATTCTTCTTTCACACACTTTACCAAACTCAGTCACCAGCTTCTGCAGTTTTTCACCCGAATCAGCCACCAGCGCTGTATCATCAGCGAACAACAACTGACTCACTTCCCAAGCTCTCTCATCCACAACAGACTGCATACTTGCCCTTCTTTCCAAAACTCTTGCATTCTCCTCCCTAACAACGCTAACCATAAACAAATTAAACAACCATGGACACATCACGCACCCCTTCCGCAAACCAACATTCACTGAGAATCAATCCCTTTCCTCTCTTCCTACACGTACACATGCCTTACATCCTCGATAAAAACTTTTCACTGCTTCTTACAACTTGCCTTCCACACCATATATTCTTAATACCTTCCACAGAGCATCTCTATCAACTCTTATCATATGCCTTCTCCAGATCCATAAATGCTACATACAAATCCATTTGCTTTTCTAAGTACTTCTCACATATATTTTTCAAAGCAAACACCTGAATCACACATCTACCTTTTCTGAAACCACACTGCTCTTCCCCAATCTGATGCTCTGTAAATGCCTTCACCCTCGCAGTCAATACCCTCCCATATAATTTACCAGGAATACTCAACAAACTTATACCTCTGTAATTTGAGCACTCACTTTTATCCCCTTTGCCTTTGTGCAACGACACTATGTAAGCATTCCGCCAATCCTCAGGCACCTCACCATGAGTCATACATACATTAAATAACCTTAACAGCCTGGGGATGGGGGAGAAAGAATACTTCCCACGCATTCCCCGCGTGTCGTTGAAGGCGACTGAAGTGGACGGGAGCGTAGGGCTAGAAATCCTCCCCTCCTTGTATTTCAACTTTTTAAAAGGGGAAACAGAAGAAGGAGTCACGCGGGGAGTGCTCATCCTCCTCGAAGTTTCAGATTGGGGTGTCTAAATGTGTGTGGATGTAACCAAAATGAGATAACAGGAGATATAGGTATTATGTTTGAGGAAAGGAACCTGGATGTTTTGGCTCTGAGTGAAACGAAGCTCAAGGAAAGAGGGGAACAGTGGTTTGGGAATGCCTTGGGATGCAGGCGTTGTGGGAGTATTTGATAGAGTGTAAGAAAGTAAGCTCTAGGTTGCTATAGGTAAAACTGAAAGTGGATGGAGAGTGATGGCTGATTATTGGTGCCTTTGCACCTGGGCATGAGAAGAGAGATCATGAGAGGCAAGTGTTTTGGGAGCAGCTGAGTAAGTGTGTTAGCAGTTTTGATTCACGAGATCGGTTTATAGTAATGTGGCAGTTGAGGGTATAATTGGTGTGCATGGGATGTTTAGTGCTGTATATAGAAATGGTAAAGAGCTTGTAGATAACAGGAGATATAGGTATTATGTTTGAGGAAAGGAACCTGGATGTTTTGGCTCTGAGTGAAACGAAGCTCAAGGAAAGAGGGGAACAGTGGTTTGGGAATGCCTTGGGATGCAGGCGTTGTGGGAGTATGTGATAGAGTGTAAGAAAGTAAACTCTAGGTTGCTATAGGTAAAACTGAAAGTGGATGGAGAGTGATGGCTGATTATTGGTGCCTTTGCACCTGGGCATGAGAAGAGAGATCATGAGAGGCAAGTGTTTTGGGAGCAGCTGAGTTAGTGTGTTAGCAGTTTTGATTCACGAGATCGGTTTATAGTAATGTGGCAGTTGAGGGTATAATTGGTGTGCATGGGATGTTTAGTGCTGTATATAGAAATGGTAAAGAGCTTGTAGATTCGTGTGCTGAAAAAGGACTGGTAATTGGGAATACCTGATTTAAAAATAGAGATATACATACGCATACGTATGAAAGTAGGAGAGAGTGTCAGAGAGCGTTATTTCATTACTTGTTCATTGATAGGGGTGCGAAAGAGAGACTTTAGGATGTTAATGTGCTGAGAGGGGCAACTGGAGGAATGTGTGATCATAATCTTGTGGAGGCGAACGTGAAGATTTGTAGAGGTTTTCAGGAAAGAAGAGAGAATGTTGAGGTGAAGAGAGTGGTGAGAGTTAGTGAGCTTGGAAAGGAGACCTGTGTGAGGAAGTACCAGGAGAGCCTGAGTGCAGAAAGGAAAAAGGTGAGGGCAAATGACGCAAGGGGATTGGAGGAGGAATAGGATGTATTTAGGGGAGCAGTGATAGCTTGCACAATAGATGCCTGTGGCATGAGAAAGGTGGTAGGTGGGCAGATTAGAAAGGGTAATGAGTGGTGGGATGAAGTAAGATTGTTATTGAAAAAGAAGAAGCATTTGGACGACTTTTAAAGGGAGGTAGTGCAAATGATTGGGAGATGTATAAAAGAAAGAGGCAAGAAGTCAAGAGAAAGGTGCAAGCGGTGAAAAACAGGGCAAATGATAGTTGGGGTGAGAGAGTATCGTTAAATTTTAGGGAGAATAAAATGATGTTTTTGAAGGAGGTAAATAAAGTGTGTAAGACTAGAGAGCAAATGGTAACATCGGTAAATGGGGCAAATGGGGAGGTAATGACTAGTGATGAAGTGAGAGTGAGTGGAGTGAGTATTTTGAAGGTTTGTTGAATGTGTTTAATGATAGTGTGGCAAATATAGGGTGTTTTAGTCGTGGTGGTGTGCGAAGTGAGAGGGTTAGGGAGAATGATTTGGTAAACAGTGGGGAGGTAGTGAAAGCTTTGCGGAAGATGAAAGCCGGCAAGGCGGCGGGTTTGGATGGTATTCCTATAGATTTTTTTAAAAATGGGGTGACTGTGTTGTTGAGTGGTTGGTGAGGATATTCAGTGTATGTATAGTTCATGGCGAAGTGCCTGAGGATTGGCGGAATCCATGCATAGTGCCATTGTACAAAGGCAAAGGAGATAAAGGTGAGTGTTCAAATTACAGAGGTATAAGTTTGTTGAGTATTCTTGGGAAATTATATGGGAGGGTATTGACTGAGAGGGTCAAGGCATGTACAGAGCACCAGACTGGGGAAGAACAGTGTGGTTTCAGAAAAGGTAGAGAATGTGTGGATCAGGTGTTTGCTTTGAAGAATGTATGTGAGAAATACTTACAAAAACAGATGGATTTGTATGTAGCATTTATGGATCTGGAGAAGGCATATAATAGAGTTGATAGAGATGCTTTGTGGAAGGTATTTAGAGTATATGGTGTGGGAGGTAAGTTGCTAGAAGCAGAGAAAAGTTTTTATCGAAGATGTAAGGCATGTGTGCGAGTAGGAAGAGAGGAAAGTGATTTGTTCCCAGTGAATGTCGGTTTGCGGCAGGGGTGCGTGATGTCTCCATGGTTGTTTAATTTGTTTATGGTTGGAGTTGTTAGGGAGGTGAATGCAAGAGTTTTGGAGAGATGGGCAAGTATGCAGTCTGTTGTGGATGAGAGAGCTTAGGAAGTGAGTCAGTTGTTGTTCGCTGATGATACAGCACTGGTGGGTGATTCGGGTGAGAAACTGCAGAAGCTGGTGACTGAGTTTGGTAAAGTGTGTGAAAGAAGAAAGCTGAGAGTAAATGTGAATAAGAGCAAAGTTATTAGGTTCAGTAAGGTTAAGGGACAAGTCAATTGGGAGGTAAGTTTGAACGGGGATAAACTGGAGGAAGTGAAGTGTTTTCGATATCTGGGAGTGGATTTGGCAGCGGATGGAACCATGGAACCGGAAGTGAGTCACAGGGTGGGGGAGGGGGCGTAGGTTCTGGGAGCGTTGAAGAATGTTTGGAAAGGAAGAACGTTGTCTCGGAGAGCAAAAATGGGTATGTTTGAAGGAATAGTGATTCCAACAGTGTTTTATGGTTGTGAGGCCCTGGTTCAGTCCATCGACAGCACGTCGACCCCGGTATACCACATCGTTCCAATTCGCTATATTTCTTTCACGCCTTTCACCCTCCTGCATGTTCAGGCCCCAATCGTTCAAAATCTTTTTCACTACATCTTTCCACCTCCAGTTTGGTCTCCCGCTTCTCCTTGTTCCCTCTACCTCTGACACATATATTGTCTTTATCAATCTTTCCTCACGTACTCTCTCCATGTGTCCAAACCATTTCAACAAACCCTCTCCTGCTCTCTAACAACCCTTTTTTTTTTTTATCACCACTCATCTCTCTTACCCTTTCATTACTTACTCGATCAAACCATCTCATACCACATATTGTCCTCAAACATTTCATTTCCAACATATCCAACCTCCTCCGTACAACTCTATAGCCCATGCCTCGCAACCATGCACCATTGTTGGAACTACTATTCCTTTAAACATTTTTGCTCTCCGAGATAACGTTCTTTCCTTCCACACATTCTTCATCGCTCCCAGTACCTTCGCCCCTCCCCCACCCTGTGACTCACTTCCGCTTCCATGGTTCCATCCGTTGCTAAGTCCATTCCCAGATACCTAAAAGACTTCACATCCTTCAGTTTTTCTCCATTCGTACTTACCAATTTACTTGTCCCTCAACCCTACTGAACCTAACAACCTTGCTCTTATTCACATTTACTCTCAACTTTCTCCTTTCTCACTTTTCCGAACTCAGTCACCAACTTCTGCAGTTTCTCAATTGAGCTGTGTCATCAGCGAACAACAGCGGACTCACTTCCCATCCTCTCTCATCCCAAACAAACTGCATAATCGCCCCTCTGTCCAAGACTCTTGCATTTACATCCCTAACCACCCCATCCATAAATAGATTAAAAAAGCATGGGGACGTCACACATCCCTGCCGCAGACCGACCTACACTGGGAACCAATCACTCTTATCTCTTCCTACTCTTACACATGCCTTCCATTTTTGGTAAAAACTTTTCAGTTTCTAGCAGCTTACTTCCCACACCATATACTCTTAAGACCCTCCACAAAGCATATCTATCAACCCTATCATATGCCGTCTCCAGATCTATAAATGCTACATACAAATCGATCTGTTTTTCTAGGTATTTCTCACACACATTCTTCAAAGCAAATACCAGATCCACACATCCTCTACCATTTCTGAAACCACACTGCTCTTCTCGAATCCGATGCTGTGTACATGCCTTCACCCTCTCAATCAATACCCACCCATATAATTTACTAGGAATACTCAACCTTATGCCTCTTTAGCTTGAACATTCACCTTTATCCCCTTTCCCTATGTACAGTGGCACTATGCATGCATTCCGCCAATCCTCAGGCACTTTAACATGTTCCATACATACATTGAATATCCTTACCAAGCAATCAATAATACAGTCAACCCCTTGATAAATTCTATTACAATACCGTCGAAACCTGCCGCCGTGCCGGATATCATCCGCAAAACTTTCACTACCTCTTCTCTCTTAACCAAACTATTCTCCCTGACCCTCTCACTTCGTACATCACCCCGACTAAAAACCCCTACATCTGCCACTTAATCGTCAAAGATATTCAACAATCCTTCACAATACTCGCTTCATCTCCTCACTTCATCACTACTTGTTATTACTTCCTCACTTTCCCATTCACCGATGTTCCCATTTGTTCTCTTATCTTTTGCACTTTATTTACCTCCCTCCAAAACATCTTTTTATTCTCCCTTAAGCTTAATGATACTTTCTCGCCCCCGGGATCCACCTGCAAGAGGTTTCACCGCGAGTGAAAAGTTGTCTTTGTCTTTCGCAAGGTTGCACAGACTTGTCAAAGAACTTATCAATCCAAAGGAGTCAGCATTTATCTGCTGATAGGAGCCTTTAGAAAGGTCCTATATAACACCAGGACTATTTCATAGAGATCGGTTCTGGGTTAAGTATAGATAGATAAATAACTGACTATATATATTCTGGTTCTGCATCAAGTGAGTGTAATCATCCAGGACTGTGTGGGGATTAAATCTTTGATGGAACTGATGTGAATTATTTTGTCATTGACAATCATATGTGCTTCCCAGAGCCACTTTCTTTTCACTAATTGCCAGCTGATGGAAGCACAGTTCATGGCATGTTGGTCATAATTATTGAGTGTACACAACAGTGAGGTCATCAGTCGACCTGACGCAGCTGTAGGGCGATCAGTCGACCAGATACAACTGTCTGGGATCAGTCGACCTGGCAAGTGAAGGCTGGTCGGTCGACTAGACACATCCGTCTGGGATCAGTCGACCCGGCTCTTACTTCACGAATAACAAGATTGATATTCAGACCTGGTTTAATCGAGAGTGATCATGCATAGTTTTGCTTCCCACATTATGAGAGGATTCTGCGGCTTCCTCACTGCAACAAGAGAGGGACATATTGCAGGACGGCCCAGCACTCCAAGCCTTCCAGACTGAACTGATAGCCACTCGCCTGATACGTATAACAACGGGGATTGGAAGCAACTCTCTGATGTGATAGAATTATACTTTCGGAAGCTTTCATTAAAGTTAAACCTCAGAAACGTCGACATAAACCCAGATCATATGACACAGGAGACAAACTGTGTATCGATATAAAGCCAATTGTAGCTTTCAATGTTAAAGCTAGTTGAACGTAACGAGTGGGGTAGCACTGGGACATTCGCTGTGCGTACTTTACATTAACATCATACTAACGTTTCTTATGTCTTAAGGTTTCAGTATTCAAAGATCAGGTAAGAGCTACAAATTAATAAGAAAAAAAAGTCCAATGATCATCCCAAGATGGAACAAAGGTCAGGGAAATGTTTAATGAAACTCGACCTAACCAGATGTAAAGTGAAGCACTTTGAGGGCGAGAATGATGATTGAGAATATAAAGCGACTGGACAACTGCTATATAAACTATGTGAAGAAAAGGATCTTAGAATCTTTGTCAGTAAAAGTTTGATGTACAATAGTAGACAATACTTATCAGTAAAGTAAGACAAATGCTGTGATCTAGGAACTCGCACCACAAACTGTCATAAATAATCATGATATTCTTCTGTGCTTTGATAAGGCCATAGTATGAAGATGCTGTTGGCTTAGTCCCTAAAATATATATATATATATGGTAAGTTAAAAAACTGGAGTGAATACAAACAACGGCCACAAAATTAATTTCAGGTCAAAGAAACTTGTTGCTTGAAGTGAGGCTAGGGAGAGGTTATGGAAAGGTTGAGGGGAGGCGAGGGAAAGGCGAGGAGTAAATCATTTCTCTTAAGAAGCGAAGGTTTAATGGGGACTTTGTACAAGTACTCCCACCTCTGAAAGCAGTAAACATATATCTATAAATATACAGAGATAAAGGTACTAAAACAAATAGAGTGGAACTTAAGGCAGAAGAATGTAATGTTAACATAGGGGTAAGATTTCTTTTCTAACACTGGAATATGTTTTCCTTAAGATTTTCTGTGAAAAACCTAGAAATTGTACAGGTTGGAGGAATATTTCATCAGCTTGTGTTTTTACTATAAATCTAGTGACAAACATATTTATACCGACATGTCTTATTTGATTTCCAGGTGAGAGAGACGACCTTCCTTCATAGACATATCATCAAAAAATCAGTAAGTATGAATTGATATGAACAGTAATCATCAGTACTCAACACAGTAATCATCAGTACTCAACACAGTAATCATTAGTACTCAACAGTAATCATTAGTACTCAACACAGTAATCATCAGTACTCAACAGAGTAGTTATCAGTACTCAATACAGTAATCATCAGTACTCAACACAGTAATCATTTTGCTTCACTACTGTAATATTCCATGTTTGTTCTGTGCCGGAGAGAGTAGAACATGGGGTCGACCCATGTTCTGTACTAACCTTATCTGCCGTGTATATATATGTGTGTACCCATATCAGAGTTTCATGAGCCAGATATTATAGGTCAATAGGCCTTCCGTTATCTGTTTGTGGTGTGTTCTCCTGTGTGCTCCTGTGTTCCTTGTCCCTCCCTGATCCACTTGCTCCTTATCAGAGGGTCGATGGGTCATATACGACCCTCAGGTAGATCATTACCGATTCTGAGCAATTATCTTAGCAAGCCACACCCATTCTCTGGCTGTGGCACCACCTTACACACACACACACACACACATACTGGGTCGTAATATAGAATTATACAATCCTACGTGAACCTAAGGCCAATTATACAATCCTACGTGAACCTAAGGCCAATTATGCAATCCTACGTGAACCTAAGGTCAATTATGCAATCCTACGTGAACCTAAGGCCAATTAAACAATCCTACGTGAACCTAAGGCCAATTATACAATCCTACGTGAACCTAAGGCCAATTATACAATCCTACGTGAACCTAAGGCCAATTATACAATCCTACGTGAACCTAAGGCCAATTATACAATCCTACGTGAACCTAAGGCCAATTATACAATCCTACGTGAACCTAAGGCCAATTATACAATCCTACGTGAACCTAAGGCCAATTATACAATCCTACGTGAACCTAAGGCCAATTATACAATCCTACGTGAACCTAAGGCCAATTATACAATCCTACGTGAACCTAAGGCCAATTATACAATCCTACGTGAACCTAAGGCCAATTATACAATCCTACGTGAACCTAAGGCCAATTATGCAATCCTACGTGAACCTAAGGTCAATTATGCAATCCTACGTGAACCTAAGGCCAATTATACAATCCTACGTGAACCTAAGGCCAATTATACAATCCTACGTGAACCTAAGGCCAATTATACAATCCTACGTGAACCTAAGGCCAATTATACAATCCTACGTGAACCTAAGGCCAATTATACAATCCTACGTGAACCTAAGGCCAATTATACAATCCTACGTGAACCTAAGGCCAATTATACAATCCTACGTGAACCTAAGGCCAATTATACAATCCTACGTGAACCTAAGGCCAATCATACAATCCTACGTGAACCTAAGGCCAATTATACAATCCTACGTGAACCTAAGGCCAATTATACAATCCTACGTGAACCTAAGGCCAATTATACAATCCTACGTGAACCTAAGGCCAATTATACAATCCTACGTGAACCTAAGGCCAATTATACAATCCTACGTGAACCTAAGGCCAATTAAACAATCCTACGTGAACCTAAGGCCAATTATACAATCCTACGTGAACCTAAGGCCAATTATACAATCCTACGTGAACCTAAGGCCAATTATACAATCCTACGTGAACCTAAGGCCAATTATACAATCCTACGTGAACCTAAGGCCAATTATACAATCCTACGTGAACCTAAGGCCAATTATACAATCCTACGTGAACCTAAGGCCAATTATACAATCCTACGTGAACCTAAGGCCAATTAAACAATCCTACGTGAACCTAAGGCCAATTATACAATCCTACGTGAACCTAAGGCCAATTATACAATCCTACGTGAACCTAAGGCCAATTATACAATCCTACGTGAACCTAAGGCCAATTATACAATCCTACGTGAACCTAAGGCCAATTATACAATCCTACGTGAACCTAAGGCCAATTATACAATCCTACGTGAACCTAAGGCCAATTATAGAGGCAGGGAGGGACAGCTACAGCGGGCATGGCCGACCTCAACACTCGGGCACAGCTTTCCTCTCCGTGTTTACCATGAATGTAGTGGAGGAGGAGCGGGCAGGAGAGTGTGTGGGTCTGACTCGTGTGGTCAGGCCCAGCACACACACCCTCACCCTCGTCATGTGATGCAAGTGTTAGTTAGGTGATGGAGGGAAGTATTATCGCTTCATCATATTGGCAAGACGAACAAAATCCTGTATTTACAACTCTGTAACTAATTTTTCTTCTAATGAAATAATATCATCGTTAATATCATCGTTTTGATTGTTATAAATTTGTTTGCATTTATAACACAAGTTGCTCCATGTATTAAGAACGTAACCGTTTGGCTTTATAACACAAGTTGCTCCATGTATTAAGAACGTAACCGTTTGGCTTTATAACACAAGTTGCTCCATGTATTAAGAACGTAACCGTTTGGCTTTATAACACAAGTTGCTCCATGTATTAAGAACGTAACCGTTTGGCTTTATAACACAAGTTGCTCCATGTATTAAGAACGTAACCGTTTGGCTTTATAACACAAGTTGCTTCATGTATTAAGAACGTAACCGTTTGGCTTTATAACACAAGTTGCTCCATGTATTAAGAACGTAACCGTTTGGCTTTATAACACAAGTTGCTTCATGTATTAAGAACGTAACCGTTTGGCTTTATAACACAAGTTGCTTCATGTATTAAGAACGTAACCGTAAAATGTATACGGTTTTCTTAGACAATTCACGTTGTAATCATCGTAGGTGTAATGTAACGGATCTAGAGATGTTGTGATGATGATGGAGTATAAACCGCTGTGTGTCCTCAGGTTTGTGATATAAACTGTCGTTACTGTCTGAACTTGCTGTTATGTATGGTACATGTGTAAGACTGAGCACACATCATGGCTGGCCCCCTGTGTCAGGGCTGTCCCGCCTGGTACTGGCAGGTCACACATGCCTCACATCCCTAAACACAACACAGGTGGATGTGTTCGCCTCATATGTACCGTCCTCGCCATACACACCTGACTCCCTCCTCCCGGGACGCATCTCTCACACCTCACCCCTGGCCACATGGCTCTCAACACCCCCTCCCCCCTCGGCAATACTCAGAAGTCCCTCCTTTGGTAGTCAGGGCTGCTGGCCTCGTAATATGGTAGTCAGGGCTGCTGGCCTCGTAATATGGTAGTCAGGGCTGCTGGCCTCGTGGTATGGTAGTCAGGGCTGCTGGCCTCGTGATATGATAGTCAGGGCTGCTGGCCTCGTGATATGGTAGTCAGGGCTGCTGGCCTCGTGATATGGTAGTCAGGGCTGCTGGTCTCGTTAGAGAGTAATCAGGGCTGCTTGTCTCGTAAGGTAGTACTCAGGGCTGCTGGCCTCGTGATATGGTAGTCATTGATGCTGGCCTCGTAAGATGGTAGTCAGGGATGTTGTCCTCGTAAGATGATAGTCAGGGCTGCTGGCCTCGTAAGATGGTAGTCAGGGATGCTGGCCTCGTAAGATGGTAGTCAGGGATGTTGTCCTCATAAGATGGTAGTCAGGGATGCTGGCCTCGTAAGGTGCAAGTCAGGGATGCTGTCCTCGTAAGATGGTAGTCAGTGATCCTGGCCTCGTAAGATGGTAGTCAGTGATGCTGTCCTCGTAAGATGGTAGTCAGGGCTGCTGTCCTCGTAAGATGGTAGTCAGGGATGCTGGCCTCGTAAGGTGCAAGTCAGGGATGCTGTCCTCGTAAGATGGTAGTCAGTGATCCTGGCCTCGTAAGATGGTAGTCAGTGATGCTGTCCTCGTAAGATGGTAGTCAGGGCTGCTGTCCTCGTAAGATGGTAGTCAGGGATGCTGGCCTCGTAAGGTGCAAGTCAGGGATGCTGTCCTCGTAAGATGGTAGTCAGTGATCCTGGCCTCGTAAGATGGTAGTCAGTGATGCTGTCCTCGTAAGATGGTAGTCAGGGCTGCTGTCCTCGTAAGATGGTAGTCAGGGATGCTGGCCTCGTAAGGTGCAAGTCAGGGATGCTGTCCTCGTAAGATGGTAGTCAGGGCTGCTGGCCTCGTAAGATGGTAGTTGGGGATGCTGTCCTCGTAAGATGGTAGTCAGTGATGCTGGCCTCGTAAGATGGTAGTCGGGGATGCTGGCCTCGTAAGGTGCAAGTCAGGGATGCTGGCCTCGTAAGATGGTAGTCAGGGCTGCTGTCCTCGTAAGATGGTAGTCAGGGCTGCTGTCCTCGTAAGATGGTAGTCAGGGCTGCTGGCCTCGTAAGATGGTAGTCAGGGATGCTGGCCTCGTAAGGTGCAAGTCAGGGATGCTGTCCTCGTAAGATGGTAGTCAGGGCTGCTGTCCTCGTAAGATGGTAGTGATGCTGTCCTCGTAAGATGGTAGTTGGGGATGCTGGCCTCGTAAGATGGTAGTCAGGGATGCTGGCCTCGTATGATGGTAGTCAGTGATGCTGTCCTCGTAAGATGGTAGTCAGGGCTGCTGTCCTCGTAAGATGGTAGTCAGGGTTGCTGGTCTCGTAAGATGGTAGTCAGGGCTGCTGGCCTCGTAAGATGGTAGTCAGGGCAGCTGGTCTCGTAAGGTGGTAGTCAGCGGTGCTGGCCTCGTAAGGTAGTACTCAGGGCTGCTGGCCTCGTAAGATGGTAGTCAGGGCTGCTGGCCTCGTAAGATGGTAGTCAGGGATGCTGGCCTCGTAAGATGGTAGTTGGGGATGCTGGCCTCGTAAGATGGTAGTTGGGGATGCTGGCCTCGTAAGATGGTAGTCAGGGCTGCTGGCCTCGTATGATGGTAGTCAGGGCTGCTGGCCTCGTAAGATGGTAGTCAGGGCTGCTGGCCTCGTAAGATGGTAGTCAGTGATGCTGGCCTCGTAAGATTTTAGTCAAGGCTGTTGGCCTCGTGAGATGGTAGTCAGGGCTACTGGCCTCGTGAGATGGTAGTTAGGGATGCTGGCCTCGTAAGATGGTAGTCAGGGCTACTGGCCTCGTGAGATGGCAGTTAGGTCTGCTGGCCTCGTAAGATGGTAGTCAGGGCTACTGGCCTCGTTAGAGGGTAATCAGGGATGCTGGCCTCGTCAGATGGTAGTCAGGGCTGCTGGCCTCGTTAGGGGGTAATCAGGGCTGCTGGCCTCGTCAGATGGTAGTCAGGGCTACTGGCCTCGTTAGAGGGTAATCAGGGCTGCTGGCCTCGTCAGATGGTAGTCAGGGCTGCTGGCCTCGTTAGAGGGTAATCAGGGCTGCTGGCCTCGTCAGATGGTAGTCAGGGCTGCTGGCCTCGTTAGAGGGTAATCAGGGCTGCTGGCCTCGTCAGATGGTAGTCAGGGCTGCTGGCCTCGTAAGATGGTAGTCAGTGATGCTGGTGTCATCAGATGGTAGTCAGTGATGCTGGCCTCGTCAGATGGTAGTTTGGGATGCTGGCCTCGTCAGATGGTAGTCTGGGATGCTGGCCTCGTCAGGTTGGGGGTAGAATTTTACGGTGGAGGTAACTCTCACCTGTGCTCCAGGCGACGGCACGTGAGGGAATGTTGGACTGTGAATAGTGCTACTGCCAGGAGGAAAGGGGGGGGGGGGCAGGGTTTGACCCAAACTGAGTAGGTCATGGCGACGGGTAGGCCCCCCCCCCCCCCCCTCCCCCCGCCAGAGGTGACCCTGCCTGCAGCGGGTCAGGGTGACAGGTGGGGGTGGGGCCAAATGGGGCGAGTCAGTGCGTCAGGGAGAGCATCTACCAGTTCGTCCTCACTGCCACCATCACAAAAAACCAACGATACGTGTGCATGTCACACACACACACACACACACACACACACACACACACACACATCTCGTTCAACCATTCAGTCATAAAGTTGTTTCTATCTTACTTTTGCTTCTGGAATAATGTTGACCAAAGTGTATAGGTTCGAGTCAGATTGGATTTGTGAAGGTTCAGAAGCAACTGTGTTAAAGACCAGAAATTGTTCAGCGTTGACTGATGCATCGCTTGACTTTAAGCAGTGTTTACGTCTTCGTTACTAGTGATGTCTTATATCCTGTGGTACCAGCGAGGCCTGTGGTGTGTGGCAACACCCGGGTCTGTGTTACCAGCGAGGTCTGTGGTGTGTGGCAACACCCGGGTCTGTGTTACCAGCGAGGTCTGTGGTGTGTGGCAACACCCGGGTCTGTGGTACCAGCGAGGTCTGTGGTGTGTGGCAACACCCGGGTCTGTGGTACCAGCGAGGTCTGTGGTGTGTGGCAACACCCGGGTCTGTGGTACCAGCGAGGCCTGTGGTGTGTGGCAACACCCGGGTCTGTGTTACCAGCGAGGCCTGTGGTGTGTGGCAACACCCGGGTCTGTGTTACCAGCGAGGTCTGTGGTGTGTGGCAACACCCGGGTCTGTGTTACCAGCGAGGTCTGTGGTGTGTGGCAACACCCGGGTCTGTGTTACCAGCGAGGTCTGTGGTGTGTGGCAACACCCGGGTCTGTGTTACCAGCGAGGTCTGTGGTGTGTGGCAACACCCGGGTCTGTGTTACCAGCGAGGTCTGTGGTGTGTGGCAACACCCGGGTCTGTGATACCAGCGAGGTCTGTGGTGTGTGGCAACACCCGGGTCTGTGGTACCAGCGAGGTCTGTGGTGTGTGGCAACACCCGGGTCTGTGGTACCAGCGAGGTCTGTGGTGTGTGGCAACACCCGGGTCTGTGTTACCAGCGAGGTCTGTGGTGTGTGGCAACACCCGGGTCTGTGGTACCAGCGAGGCCTGTGGTATGTGGCAACACCCGGGTCTGTGGTACCAGCGAGGTCTATGGTGTGTGGCAACACCTGGGCCTGTGGTACCAGCGAGGTCTGTGGTGTGTGGCAACACCTGGGTCTGTGGTAACAGCGAGGTCTGTGGTGTGTGGCAACACCCGGGTCTGTGGTACCAGCGAGGCCTGTGGTGTGTGGCAACACCCGGGTCTGTGGTACCAGCGAGGTCTGTGGTGTGTGGCAACACCCGGGTCTGTGTTACCAGCGAGGTCTGTGGTGTGTGGCAACACCGGGGTCTGTGGTACCAGCGAGGTCTGTGGTGTGTGGCAACACCCGGGCCTGTGGTACCAGCGAGGTCTGTAGTGTGTGGCAACACCCGGGCCTGTGGTACCAGCGAGGTCTGTGGTGTGTGGCAACACCCGGGTCTGTGGTACCAGCGAGGCCTGTGGTGTGTGGCAACACCCGGGTCTGTGGTACCAGCGAGGTCTGTGGTGTGTGGCAACACCCGGGTCTGTGTTACCAGCGAGGTCTGTGGTGTGTGGCAACACCGGGGTCTGTGGTACCAGCGAGGTCTGTGGTGTGTGGCAACACCCGGGTCTGTGGTACCAGCGAGGTCTGTGGTGTGTGGCAACACCCGGGTCTGTGGTACCAGCGAGGTCTGTGGTGTGTGGCAACACCTGGGCCTGTGGTACTAGCGAGGCCTGTGGTGTGTGGCAACACCCGGGTCTGTGTTACCAGCGAGGTCTGTGGTGTGTGGCAACACCCGGGTCTGTGTTACCAGCGAGGTCTGTGGTGTGTGGCAACACCTGGGCCTGTGGTACCAGCGAGGCCTGTGGTGTGTGGCAATACCCGGGCCTGTGGTACCAGCGAGGCCTGTGGTGTGTGGCGACACCTGGGCCTGGAAGGGGACACCTGGATCAGATAAGCTGTCATCTGGCTGCTCCAGGTCACTCGCCTACTGACCTACGTCCCTCAAGGTCATCGGTGGCTCAACATACTCATAGGATAGCTCACATATGGTCAGCCGGTGGTGGGTTGCTCTCTGGCCATAAATAGTTCGTATATACCACACCCACTCACGTAGGGAGGTGTGTTGGTTAGCTAACAGGTAAGCGCCATAATATCTACTGAGGCTTTCCTTCACATAGATATGTAGGTTGTAATGACGATGATTTACGTACTTGTGGATACGCGCACACACACACACACACACACACACACATATGTATATATATATATTCCTATGAGTCCACGGGGAAAACGAAACACGATAAGTTCCCAAGTGCACTTTCGTGTAATTTTCACATCATCAGGGGAGACACATGAAAGAAATATCTCAGTTGATATACAACGAAGAGACGTAGCTAGGACGCCATTTGGTAAACAGGTGATTGTCCAAGACAGACAGATCGTCTGTCTTGGACAATCACTTTTTCTCTTGTATCTCCCCTGATGATGTGATTATTACACGAAAGTGCACTTGGGAACTCATCGTGTTTCGTTTTCCTCGTGGACTCGTGGGAATATACTTGATCACGAGCAAAATTGTGATCCTTTCCATTACACACACACACACACAAACACACACACATATATATATGTGGATGTAACCAAGATGTGAAAAAAGGAGAGATAGGTAGTATGTTTGAGGAAAGGAACCTGGATGTTTTGGCTCTGAGTGAAACGAAGCTCAAGGGTAAAGGGGAAGAGTGGTTTGGGAATGTCTGGGGAGTAAAGTCAGGGGTTAGTGAGAGGACAAGAGCAAGGGAAGGAGTAGCAATACTCCTGAAACAGGAGTTGTGGGAGTATGTGATAGAGTGTAAGAAAGTAAATTCTCGATTAATATGGGTAAAACTGAAAGTTGATGGAGAGAGGTGGGTGATTATTGGTGCTTATGCACCTGGGCATGAGAAGAAAGATCAAGAGAGGCAAGTGTTTTGGAGCAGCTGAATGAGTGTGTTAGTGGTTTTGATGCACGAGACCGGGTTATAGTGATGGGTGATTTGAATGCAAAGGTGAGTAATGTGGCAGTTGAGGGAATAATTGGTATACATGGGGTGTTCAGTGTTGTAAATGGAAATGGTGAAGAGCTTGTAGATTTATGTGCTGAAAAAGGACTGATGATTGGGAATACCTGGTTTAAAAAGCGAGATATACATAAGTATACTTATGTAAGTAGGAGAGATGGCCAGAGAGCGTTATTGGATTACGTGTTAATTGACAGGCGTGCGAAAGAGAGACTTTTGGATGTTAATGTGCTGAGAGGTGCAACTGGAGGGATGTCTGATCATTATCTTGTGGGAGGCTAAGGTGAAGATTTGTATGGGTTTTCAGAAAAGAAGAGTGAATGTTTGGTCATGTACCTGTAGAAGTAAGATGTTCAGGTCAGGTACCTGGAGAGTAAGATGTTCAGATCATGTACCTGTAGAGTAGATGTTCAGGTCAAGTACCTGGATGATGAGATGTTCAGGTCAGTACCTGGAGAGTAAGATGTTCAGATCATGTACCTGTAGAGTAAGAGGTTCAGTAGGAAACTCTGGATGTAAGAGGTTCAGTAGGAAACCTCTGATGTAAGAGGTTCAGTAGCAAACCTCTGGATGTAAGAGTTTCAGTAGCAAACCTCTGGAGGTAAGAGGTTCAGTAGAAACCTCTGGATGTAGAGGTTCAGTAGGAACCTCTGGATGTAAGAGTTCAGTAGAAACCTCTGATGTAAGAGTTCAGTAGAAACCTCTGGATGTAGAGGTTCAGTAGGAAACTCTGGATGTAAGAGGTTCTGTAGGAAACCTCTGGATGTAAGAGTTCAGTAGGAAACCTCTGGATGTAAGAGGTTCAGTAAGAAACCTCTGGATGTAAGAGGTTCAGTAGGAAACCTCTGGATGTAAGAGGTTCAGTAGGAAACCTCTGGATGTAAGAGGTTCAGTAAGAAACCTCTGGATGTAAGATGTTCAGGTCATGTACCTGTAGAGTAAGATTTTCAGGTCATGTACCTGTAAGTAAGATGTTCAGGTCAAGTACCTGTAGAGTAAGATGTTCAGGTCATGTACCTGGATGATGATGAGAAGTTCAGGTCAAGTACCTGGATGATGATGAGAAGTTCAGGTCAAGTACCTGGATGATGATGAGAAGTTCAGGTCAAGTACCTGTAGAGTAAGATTTTCAGGTCATGTACCTGGATGATGAGATGTTCAGGTCAGTACCTGGATGATGATGAGAAGTTCAGGTCAAGTACCTGTAGAGTAAGATTTTCAGGTCATGTACCTGTAAGTAAGATGTTCAGGTCATGTACCTGTAGAGAAAGATGTTCAGGTCAAGTACCTGTAGAGTAAGAGGTTCAGTAGGAAACCTCTGGATGTAAGAGGTTCAGTAGGAAACTCTGGATGTAGAGGTTCAGTAGGAAACCTCTGGATTAAGAGGTTCAGTAGAAACCTCTGATGTAAGAGGTTCAGTAGGTAACCTCTGTATGTAAGAGGTTCTGTAGGAAAACCTCTGGATGTAAGAGGTTCTGTAGGAAAACCTCTGGATGTAAGAGTTCAGTAGGAAACCTCTGGATTGTAAGAGGTTCAGTAGGAAACCTCTGGATGTAAGATGTTCAGGTCAAGTACCTGTAGAGTAAGATGTTCAGTCATGTACCTGTAAGTAAGATGTTCAGGTCATGTACTGGAGAGTAAGATGTTCAGGTCATGTACTGGAGAGTAAGATGTTCAGGTCATGTACTGTAGAGTAAGATGTTCAGGTCAGGTACCTGGAGAGTAAGATGTTCAGGTCAGGTACCTGTAGAGTAAGATGTTCGGTCATGTACCTGTTAGAGTAAGATGTTCGGTCATGTACCTGTAGAGAAAGATGTTCAGGTCATGTACCTGTAGAAGTAAGATGTTCAGGTTATGTACCTGTAGAGTAGATGTTCAGGTCATGTACTGGAGAGTAAGATGTTCAGGTCAAGTACCTGATGATGATGAGATGTTCAGGTCAGGTACCTGTAGAGTAAGATTTTCAGGTCATGTACTGGAGAGTAAGATGTTCAGGTCATGTACCTGTAGAAGTAAGATGTTCAGGTTATGTACCTGTAGAGTAAGATGTCAGGTCATGTACCTGTAGGTAAGATGTTCAGGTCATGTACCTGTAAGTAAGATGTTCAGGTCCATGTACCTGTAGAGTAAGATGTTCAGGTCATGTACTGGAGAGTAAGATGTTCAGGTCATGTACCTGGAGAGTAAGATGTTCAGGTCATGTACCTGGATGATGAGATGTTCAGGTCATGTACCTGTAGAGTAAGATGTTCAGGTCATGTACCTGGAGAGTAAGATGTTCAGGTCATGTACCTGTAAGTAAGATGTTCAGGTCAGTACCTGGATGATGAGATGTTCAGGTCAAGTACCTGTAGAGTAAGATGTTCGGTCATGTACCTGTAGAGTAGATGTTCAGGTCAAGTACCTGGTGATGATGACATGTTCAGGTCAAGTACCTGGTGATGATGAGATGTTCAGGTCAGGTACCTGGAGAGTAAGATGTTCAGGTTATGTACCTGTAGAGTAAGATTTTCAGGTCATGTACTGTAGAGTAAGATGTTCAGGTCAAGTACCTGGATGATGATGAGAAGTTCAGGTCAAGTACCTGGATGATGAGATGTTCAGGTCAAGTACCTGGATGATGAGATGTTCAGGTCAGTACCTGGATGATGATGAGAAGTTCAGGTCAAGTACCTGGATGATGAGATGTTCAGGTCAGGTACCTGGAGAGTAAGATGTTCTGGTCATGTACCTGTAGAGTTAAGATGTTCAGGTCAAGTACCTGTAGAGTAAGATTTTCAGGTCATGTACCTGTAAGTAAGATGTTCAGGTCATGTACCTGTAGAGTAGATGTTCAGGTCATGTACCTGTAGAGTAGATGTTCAGGTCAGGTACCTGGAGAGTAAGATGTTCAGGTTATGTACCTGTAGAGTAAGATGTTCGGTCATGTACCTGGAGAGTAAGGATGTTCAGGTCATGTACTGGATGATGATGAGATGTTCAGGTCATGTACCTGGATGATGAGATGTTCAGGTCATGTACCTGTAGAGTAAGAGGTTCAGTAAGAAACCTCTGGATGTAAGAGGTTCTGTAGGAAACCTCTGGATGTAAGAGGTTCAGTAGGAAACCTCTGGATGTAAGAGGTTCAGTAGGAAACCTCTGGATGTAAGAGGTTCAGTAGGAAACCTCTGGATGTAAGAGGTTCAGTAGGAAACCTCTGTATGTAAGAGGTTCAGTAGGAAACCTCTGGATGTAAGAGGTTCAGTAGCAAACCTTGGATGTAAGAGGTTCAGTAGAAACCTCTGGATGTAAGATGTTCAGGTCATGGACCTGTAGAGTAAGATGTTCAGGTCAGTACCTGGAGAGTAAGATGTTCAGGTCAAGTACCTGGATGATGATGAGAAGTTCAGGTCAAGTACCTGGATGATGATGAGATGTTCAGGTCAGGTACCTGTAGAGTAAGATGTCAGGTCATGTACCTGGATGATGAGATGTTCAGGTCATGTACCTGCAGAGTAAGATGTTCAGGTCATGTAACCTGTAGAGTAAGATGTTAGGTCATGTACCTGTTAGAGTAAGATGTTCGGTCATGTACCTGTAGAGTAGATGTTCAGGTCAGGTACCTGGAGAGTAAGATGTTCAGGTCATGTAACCTGTAGAGTAAGATGTTCGGTCATGTACCTGTAAGTAAGATGTTCAGGTCAAGTACCTGTAGAGTAAGATGTTCAGGTCATGTACTGTAGAGTAAGATGTTCAGATCATGTACCTGTAGAGTAGATGTTCAGGTCATGTAACCTGTAGAGTAAGATTTTCAGGTCATGTACTGGAGAGTAAGATGTTCAGGTCAGTACCTGGATGATGAGATGTTCAGGTCATGTACCTGTAGAAGTAAGATGTTCAGGTCAAGTACCTGGATGATGAGATGTTCAGGTCATGTACCTGTAAGTAAGATGTTCAGGTCATGTAACCTGTAGAGTAAGATGTTCAGGTCAGGTACCTGGAGAGTAAGATGTTCAGGTCATGTACCTGCAGAGTAAGATGTTCAGGTTATGTACCTGTAGAGTAAGATGTTCGGTCATGTACCTGTAAGTAAGATGTTCAGGTTATGTACCTGTAGAGTAAGATGTTCAGGTTATGTACCTGTAGAGTAAGATTTTCAGGTCATGTACCTGTAAGTAAGATGTTCAGGTTATGTACCTGTAGAGTTAAGATGTTCAGGTCATGTACCTGTTAGAGTAAGATGTTCAGGTCAAGTACCTGTAGAGTAAGATGTTCTGGTCATGTACCTGTAGAGTTAAGATGTTCAGGTCATGTACCTGTAAGTAAGATGTTCAGGTCAAGTACCTGTAGAGTAAGATTTTCAGGTCATGTACCTGTAGAGTTAAGATGTTCAGGTCAGGTACCTGGAGAGTAAGATGTTCTGGTCATGTACCTGTAGAAGTAAGATGTTCAGGTTATGTACCTGTAGAGTATGATGTTCAGGTTATGTACCTGTAGAGTTAAGATGTTCAGGTTATGTACCTGTAGAGTAAGATTTTCAGGTCATGTACCTGTAAGTAAGATGTTCAGGTTATGTACCTGTAGGTAAGATGTTCAGGTCAAGTACCTGTAGAGTAAGATGTTCAGGTCATGTACCTGGATGATGATGACATGTTCAGGTCATGTACCTGCAGAGTAAGATGTTCAGATCATGTACCTGTAGAGTAAGATTTTCAGGTCATGTACTGGAGAGTAAGATGTTCAGGTCATGTACCTGGATGATGATGACATGTTCAGGTCATGTACCTGGATGATGATGACATGTTCAGGTCATGTACCTGAGAGTAAGATGTTCTGGTCATGTACCTGCAGAGTAAGATGTTCAGGTCCATGTACCTGTAGAGTAAGAGGTTCAGTAGCAAACCTCTGGATGTAAGAGTTTCAGTAGCAAACCTCTGGATGTAAGAGGTTCAGTAGCAAACCTCTGGATGTAAGAGGTTCAGTAGGAAACCTCTGGATGTAAGAGGTTCAGTAGGAAACCTCTGGATGTAAGAGGTTCTGTAGGTAACCTCTGGATGTAAGAGTTTCAGTAGCAAACCTCTGGATGTAAGAGTTTCAGTAGCAAACCTCTGGATGTAAGAGTTTCAGTAGCAAACCTCTGGATGTAAGAGGTTCAGTAGCAAACCTCTGGATGTAAGAGGTTCAGTAGCAAACCTCTGGATGTAAGATGTTCAGGTCATGTACCTGTAAGTAAGATGTTCAGTCATGTACCTGTAGAGTAGATGTTCAGGTCATGTACCTGCAGAGTAAGATGTTCAGGTCATGTACTGTAGAGTAAGATGTTCAGGTCCATGTACCTGTAGAGTAAGATGTTCAGGTTATTCCCTGTAGAGTAAGATTTTCAGGTCATGTACCTGTAGAGAAAGATGTTCAGGTCAAGTACCTGTAGAGTAAGATTTTCAGGTCATGTACCTGTAGAGTAAGATTTTCAGGTCATGTACCTGGATGATGATGACATGTTCAGGTCATGTACCTGCAGAGTAAGATGTTCAGTCATGTACCTGTAGAGTTAAGATGTTCAGGTCATGTACCTGTAGAGTTAAGATGTTCAGGTCCATGTACCTGTAGAGTAAGATGTTCAGGTCAGTACCTGGATGATGATGACATGTTCAGGTCAAGTACCTGTAGAGTAAGATGTTCAGGTCATGTACCTGTAGAGTTAAGATGTTCAGGTCCATGTACCTGTAGAGTAAGATGTTCAGGTCAAGTACCTGTAGAGTAAGAGGTTCAGTAAGAAACCTCTGGATGTAAGAGGTTCAGTAGGAAACCTCTGGATGTAAGAGTTTCAGTAGCAAACCTCTGGATGTAAGAGGTTCAGTAGCAAACCTCTGGATGTAAGAGTTTCAGTAGCAAACCTCTGGATGTAAGAGGTTCAGTAGCAAACCTCTGGATGTAAGAGTTCAGTAAGAAACCTCTGGATGTAGAGGTTCAGTAGCAAACCTCTGGATGTAAGAGTTCAGTAGAAACCTCTGGATGTAAGATGTTCAGGTTATTCCCTGTAGAGTAAGATGTTCAGATCATGTACCTGTAGAGTTAAGATGTTCAGGTCCAAGTACCTGGATGATGAGATGTTCAGGTCAAGTACCTGTAGAGTAAGATGTCAGGTCATGTACCTGGATGATGAGATGTTCAGGTCCATGTACCTGTAGAGAAAGATGTTCAGGTCATGTACCTGTTAGAGTAAGATGTTCGGTCATGTACCTGTAAGTAAGATGTTCAGTCATGTACCTGTAGAGTAAGATTTTCAGGTCATGTACCTGAGAGTAAGATGTTCTGGTCATGTACCTGTAGAGTAAGAGGTTCAGTAGGTAACCTCTGTATGTAAGAGGTTCAGCAGGAAACCTCTGGATGTAAAGGTTCTGTAGGTAACCTCTGGATGTAAGAGTTTCAGTAGCAAACTCTGGATGTAAGAGTTTCAGTAGCAAACCTTGGATGTAAGAGGTTCAGTAGCAAACCTCTGGATGTAAGAGGTTCAGTAGGAAACCTCTGGATGTAAGAGGTTCAGTAGAAACCTCTGGATGTAAGAGTTTCAGTAGCAAACCTCTGGATGTAAGATGTTCAGGTCATGTACCTGCAGAGTAAGATGTTCAGGTCATGTACCTGCAGAGTAAGAGGTTCAGTAGGTAACCTCTGTATGTAAGAGGTTCAGTAGCAAACCTCTGGATGTAAGAGTTTCAGTAGCAAACCTCCTGGATGTAAGAGGTTCAGTAGCAAACCTCTGGATGTAAGAGTTCAGTAAGAAACCTCTGGATGTAAAGGTTCTGTAGGTAACCTCTGTATGTAAGAGGTTCAGTAGCAAACCTCTGGATGTAAGATGTTCAGGTCCATGTACCTGTAGAGTAAGATGTTCAGATCATGTACCTGTAGAGTTAAGATGTTCAGGTCCATGTACCTGTAGAGTAAGATGTTCGGTCATGTACCTGTTAGAGTAAGATGTTCAGGTTATTCCCTGTAGAGTAAGATGTTCAGGTTATTCCCTGTAGAGTAAGATTTTCAGGTCATGTACCTGTAAGTAAGATGTTCAGTCATGTACCTGTAGAGTAAGATTTTCAGGTCATGTACCTGTAGAGTAAGATTTTCAGGTCATGTACCTGTAGAGTAAGATTTTCAGGTCATGTACCTGGATGATGATGACATGTTCAGGTCATGTACCTGCAGAGTAAGATGTTCAGATCATGTACCTGTAGAGTAGATGTTCAGGTCATGTACTGGAGAGTAAGATGTTCTGGTCATGTACCTGCAGAGTAAGATGTTCAGATCATGTACCTGTAGAGTTAAGATGTTCAGGTCATGTACCTGCAGAGTAAGATGTTCAGGTCATGTACCTGTTAGAGTAAGATGTTCAGGTCATGTACCTGTAAGTAAGATGTTCAGGTCCATGTACCTGTAGAGTAAGATGTTCAGTCATGTACCTGTAGAGTAAGATTTTCAGGTCATGTACTGTAGAGTAAGATGTTCAGTCATGTACCTGTAGAGTAGATGTTCAGGTCAGGTACCTGGAGAGTAAGATGTTCAGGTCAAGTACCTGTAGAGTAAGAGGTTCAGTAGCAAACCTCTGGATGTAAAGGTTCTGTAGGTAACCTCTGGATGTAAGAGGTTCTGTAGGAAAACCTCTGGATTAAGAGGTTCAGTAGAAACCTCTGATGTAAGAGGTTCAGTAGGAAACTCTGGATGTAAGAGGTTCAGTAGGTAACCTCTGTATGTAAGAGGTTCAGTAGCAAACCTCTGGATGTAAGATGTTCAGGTCAAGTACCTGTAGAGTAAGATGTTCTGGTCATGTACCTGTAAGTAAGATGTTCAGGTCATGTAACCTGTAGAGTAAGATGTTCAGATCATGTACCTGTAGAGTAAGATTTTCAGGTCATGTACTGTAGAGTAAGATGTTCAGGTCATGTACCTGAGAGTAAGATGTTCAGGTTATTCCCTGTAGAGTAAGATGTCAGGTCATGTACCTGCAGAGTAAGATGTTCAGATCATGTACCTGTAGAGTAAGAGGTTCAGTAGGTAACCTCTGTATGTAAGAGGTTCAGTAGCAAACCTCTGGATGTAAGAGTTTCAGTAGCAAACCTCTGGATGTAAGATGTTCAGGTCATGTACCTGCAGAGTAAGATGTTCAGGTTATGTACCTGTAGAGTAAGATGTTCAGGTCCATGTACCTGTAGAGTAAGATGTTCAGGTCATGTACCTGTTAGAGTAAGATGTTCTGGTCATGTACCTGTAAGTAAGATGTTCAGGTCAAGTACCTGTAGAGTAAGATGTTCAGGTCATGTAACCTGTAGAGTAAGATGTTCAGGTCATGTAACCTGTAGAGTAAGATTTTCAGGTCATGTACCTGCAGAGTAAGATGTTCAGGTCCATGTACCTGTAGAGTATGATGTTCAGGTTATGTACCTGTAGAGTAAGATGTTCAGGTTATGTACCTGTAGAGTTAAGATGTTCAGGTCATGTACCTGTTAGAGTAAGATGTTCAGGTCCAAGTACCTGGATGATGAGATGTTCAGGTCAGGTACCTGGAGAGTAAGATGTTCAGGTCAGGTACCTGGAGAGTAAGATGTTCAGTCATGTACCTGTAGAGTAAGATGTTCAGGTTATGTACCTGTAGAGTAAGATGTTCAGGTCAGGTACCTGTAGAGTAAGATGTTCAGGTCAAGTACCTGTAGAGTAAGATGTTCAGATCATGTACCTGTAGAGTAAGAGGTTCAGTAGGAAACCTCTGGATTGTAAGAGGTTCAGTAGCAAACCTTGGATGTAAAGGTTCTGTAGGTAACCTCTGGATGTAAAGGTTCTGTAGGTAACCTCTGGATGTAAAGGTTCTGTAGGTAACCTCTGGATGTAAGAGTTCAGTAGAAACCTCTGATGTAAGAGGTTCAGTAGGAAACCTCTGGATGTAAGAGGTTCAGTAGGAAACCTCTGGATGTAAGAGGTTCAGTAGGAAACCTCTGGATGTAAGAGGTTCAGTAGGTAACCTCTGGATGTAAGAGGTTCAGTAGGAAACCTCTGGATGTAAGAGGTTCAGTAGGAAACCTCTGGATGTAAGAGGTTCTGTAGGTAACCTCTGGATGTAAGAGGTTCTGTAGGTAACCTCTGGATGTAAGAGGTTCAGTAGGAAACCTCTGTATGTAAGAGGTTCTGTAGGAAACCTCTGGATGTAAGAGTTTCAGTAGGAAACCTTGGATGTAAGAGGTTCTGTAGGTAACCTCTGGATGTAAGATGTTCAGGTTATGTACCTGTAGAGTAAGATGTTCGGTCATGTACCTGTAAGTAAGATGTTCAGGTCATGTACCTGTAAGTAAGATGTTCAGGTCATGTACCTGTTAGAGTAAGATGTTCAGATCATGTACCTGTAGAGTAAGATTTTCAGGTCATGTACTGTAGAGTAAGATGTTCAGGTTATGTACCTGTAGAGTTAAGATGTTCAGGTTATGTACCTGTAGAGTAGATGTTCAGGTCATGTACTGGAGAGTAAGATGTTCAGATCATGTACCTGTAGAGTAAGATGTTCAGATCATGTACCTGTAGAGTAGATGTTCAGGTCATGTACCTGTAAGTAAGATGTTCAGGTTATGTACCTGTAGAGTAGATGTTCAGGTCATGTACTGTAGAGTAAGATGTTCAGGTCAGGTACCTGTAGAGTAAGATGTTCAGGTCCATGTACCTGTAGAGTAAGATTTTCAGGTCATGTACCTGTAGAGTAAGATTTTCAGGTCATGTACCTGCAGAGTAAGATGTTCAGGTCATGTACCTGTTAGAGTAAGATGTTCGGTCATGTACCTGTAGAGTAAGATTTCAGGTTATGTACCTGTAGAGTAAGATGTCAGGTCATGTACCTGTAGAGTAAGATGTTCAGATCATGTACCTGTAGAGTAGATGTTCAGGTCATGTACCTGCAGAGTAAGATGTTCAGGTCCATGTACCTGTAGAGTAAGATTTTCAGGTCATGTACCTGCAGAGTAAGATGTTCAGGTCATGTACCTGTAGAGTAGATGTTCAGGTCATGTACCTGTTAGAGTAAGATGTTCAGGTCATGTAACCTGTAGAGTAAGATTTTCAGGTCATGTACCTGTAGAGTAAGAGGTTCAGTAGCAAACCTCTGGATGTAAGAGTTCAGTAGAAACCTCTGATGTAAGAGGTTCAGTAGCAAACCTCTGGATGTAAGATGTTCAGGTCAAGTACCTGATGATGATGAGATGTTCAGGTCATGTACCTGCAGAGTAAGATGTTCAGATCATGTACCTGTAGAGTAAGATTTTCAGGTCATGTACCTGGATGATGATGACATGTTCAGGTCATGTACCTGTAAGTAAGATGTTCAGGTCATGTAACCTGTAGAGTAAGATTTTCAGGTCATGTACCTGTAGAGTAAGATTTTCAGGTCATGTACTGTAGAGTAAGATGTTCAGGTCATGTACCTGTTAGAGTAAGATGTTCAGGTTATGTACCTGTAGAGTAAGATTTTCAGGTCATGTACCTGTAGAGTAAGATTTTCAGGTCATGTACCTGGATGATGATGACATGTTCAGGTCATGTACCTGCAGAGTAAGATGTTCAGGTCAAGTACCTGTAGAGTAAGAGGTTCAGTAGGAAACCTCTGGATGTAAGAGGTTCAGTAGGAAACCTCTGGATGTAAGAGGTTCAGTAGGAAACCTCTGGATGTAAGAGGTTCTGTAGGTAACCTCTGGATGTAAGAGGTTCAGCAGGAAACCTCTGGATGTAAGAGGTTCAGCAGGAAACCTCTGGATGTAAGAGGTTCAGTAGGAAACCTCTGGATGTAAGAGGTTCAGTAGGAAACCTCTGGATGTAAGAGGTTCAGTAGGAAACCTCTGGATGTAAGAGGTTCAGTAGGAAACCTCTGGATGTAAGAGGTTCAGTAGCAAACCTCTGGATGTAAGAGGTTCAGTAGCAAACCTCTGGATGTAAGATGTTCAGGTCAAGTACCTGATGATGATGAGATGTTCAGTCATGTACCTGTAGAGTAGATGTTCAGGTCATGTACCTGTTAGAGTAAGATGTTCAGTCATGTACCTGTAGAGTAAGATTTTCAGGTCATGTACCTGTTAGAGTAAGATGTTCAGGTCCATGTACCTGTAGAGTAAGATTTCAGGTTATGTACCTGTAGAGTAAGATTTTCAGGTCATGTACCTGTAGAGTAAGATTTCAGGTTATGTACCTGTAGAGTAGATGTTCAGGTCATGTACTGGAGAGTAAGATGTTCAGATCATGTACCTGTAGAGTAGATGTTCAGGTCATGTAACCTGTAGAGTAAGATGTTCAGGTCAGGTACCTGGAGAGTAAGATGTTCAGGTCATGTACTGGAGAGTAAGATGTTCAGGTCAAGTACCTGGATGATGATGAGAAGTTCAGGTCAAGTACCTGTAGAGTAAGATGTTCAGTCATGTACCTGTAGTGTAAGATGTTCAGGTCATGTACCTGTAAGTAAGATGTTCAGGTTATGTACCTGTAGAGTTAAGATGTTCAGGTCAGTACCTGGATGATGAGATGTTCAGGTCAAGTACCTGTAGAGTAAGATGTTCAGGTCATGTACCTGGATGATGATGAGATGTTCAGGTCAGGTACCTGTAGAGTAAGATGTTCAGGTCATGTACCTGTAAGTAAGATGTTCAGGTCCAAGTACCTGGATGATGATGAGAAGTTCAGGTCAAGTACCTGGATGATGAGATGTTCAGGTCATTACCTGGATGATGATGACATGTTCAGGTCAAGTACCTGGATGATGATGACATGTTCAGGTCAAGTACCTGGATGATGATGACATGTTCAGGTCATGTACATGGATGATGATGACATGTTCAGGTCAAGTACCTGGATGATGATGAGATGTTCAGGTCAAGTACCTGGATGATGATGACATGTTCAGGTCAAGTACCTGGATGATGATGACATGTTCAGGTCATGTACATGGATGATGATGACATGTTCAGGTCAAGTACCTGGATGATGATGAGATGTTCAGGTCATGTACCCGGATGATGAGATGTTCAGGTCATGTACCTGTAAAGTAAGATGTTCAGGTCAAGTACCTGGATGATGATGAGATATTCAGGTCAAGTACCTGGATGATGATGAGATGTTCAGGTCATGTACCTGTAAAATAAGATGTTCAGGTCAAGTACCTGGATGATGATGAGATGTTCAGGTCATGTACCTGGATGATAAGATGTTCAGGTCAAGTACCTGGATGATGAAATGTTCAGGTCATGTACCTGGATGATGAGATGTTCAGGTCATGTACCTGGATGATGATGAGGTGTTCAGGTCAAGTACCTGGATGATGATGAGATGTTCAGGTCAAGTACCTGGATGATGATGAGATGTTCAGGTCAAGTACCTGGATGATGATGAGATGTTCAGGTCAAGTACCTGGATGATGATGAGATGTTCAGGTCATGTACCTGGATGATGATGAGATGTTCAGGTCATGTACCTGGATGATGATGAGATGTTCAGGTCATGTACCTGGATGATGATGAGATGTTCAGGTCATGTACCTGGATGATGAGATGTATAGGTCATGTACGTGGATGATAATGAGATGTTCAGGTCATGTACCTGTAGAGTAAGATGTTCAGGTTATGTACCTGTAGAGTAAGATGTTCAGGTTATGTACCTGTAGAGTAAGATGTTCAGGTCATGTACCTGTAGAGTATGATGTTCAGGTTATGTACCTGTAGAGTAAGATGTTCAGGTCATGTACCTGTAGAGTAAGATGTTCAGATCATGTGCCTGTAGAGTAAGATGTTCAGATCATGTACCTGTAGAGTAAGATGTTCAGGTCATGTACCTGTAGAGTAAGATGTTCAGGTCATGTACCTGTAGAGTAAGATGTTCAGGTTATGTACCTGTAGAGTAAGATGTTCAGGTTATGTACCTGTAGAGTAAGATGTTCAGGTCATGTACCTGTAGAGTAAGATGTTCAGGTCATGTACCTGTAGAGTAAGATGTTCAGATCATGTACCTGTAGAGTAAGATGTTCAGGTCATGTACCTGTAGAGTAAGATGTTCAGGTTATGTACCTGTAGAGTAAGATGTTCAGGTTATGTACGTGTAGAGTAAGATGTTCAGGTTATGTACCTGTAGAGTAAGATGTTCAGGTCATGTACCTGTAGAGTAAGATGTTCAGGTCATGTACCTGTAGAGTAAGATGTTCTGGTCATGTACCTGTAGAGTAAGATGTTCAGGTCATGTACCTGTAGAGTAAGATGTTCAGGTCATGTACCTGTAGAGTAAGATGTTCAGGTCATGTACCTGTAGAGTAAGATGTTCAGGTCATGTACCTGTAGAGTAAGATGTTCAGGTCATGTACCTGTAGAGTAAGATGTTCAGGTCATGTACCTGTAGAGTAAGATGTTCAGGTCAGTACCTGGAGAGTAAGATGTTCAGGTCATGTACCTGGAGAGTAAGATGTTCTGGTCATGTACCTGCAGAGTAAGATGTTCAGGTCATGTACCTGTAGAGTAAGATGTTCAGGTCATGTACCTGTAGAGTAAGATGTTCAGGTCAGTACCTGGAGAGTAAGATGTTCAGGTCATGTACCTGGAGAGTAAGATGTTCTGGTCATGTACCTGCAGAGTAAGATGTTCAGGTCATGTACCTGTAGAGTAAGATGTTCAGGTTATGTACCTGTAGAGTAAGATGTTCAGGTTATTCCCCTGTAGAGTAAGATGTTCAGGTCATGTACCTGTAGAGTAAGATGTTCAGGTCAGTACCTGGAGAGTAAGATGTTCAGGTCATGTACCTGGAGAGTAAGATGTTCTGGTCATGTACCTGCAGAGTAAGATGTTCAGGTCATGTACCTGTAGAGTAAGATGTTCAGGTTATGTACCTGTAGAGTAAGATGTTCAGGTCAGTACCTGGAGAGTAAGATGTTCAGGTCAGTACCTGGAGAGTAAGATGTTCTGGTCATGTACCTGCAGAGTAAGATGTTCAGGTCATGTACCTGTAGAGTAAGATGTTCAGGTCATGTACCTGTAGAGTAAGATGTTCAGGTCAGTACCTGGAGAGTAAGATGTTCAGGTCATGTACCTGGAGAGTAAGATGTTCTGGTCATGTACCTGCAGAGTAAGATGTTCAGGTCATGTACCTGTAGAGTAAGATGTTCAGGTTATGTACCTGTAGAGTAAGATGTTCAGGTTATTCCCCTGTAGAGTAAGATGTTCAGGTCATGTACCTGTAGAGTAAGATGTTCAGGTCAGTACCTGGAGAGTAAGATGTTCAGGTCATGTACCTGGAGAGTAAGATGTTCTGGTCATGTACCTGCAGAGTAAGATGTTCAGGTCATGTACCTGTAGAGTAAGATGTTCAGGTTATGTACCTGTAGAGTAAGATGTTCAGGTCAGTACCTGGAGAGTAAGATGTTCAGGTCAGTACCTGGAGAGTAAGATGTTCAGGTCATGTACCTGGAGAGTAAGATGTTCAGGTCATGTACCTGTAGAGTAAGATGTTCAGGTCATGTACCTGCAGAGTAAGATGTTCAGGTCATGTACCTGTAGAGTAAGATGTTCAGGTCATGTACCTGTAGAGTAAGATGTTCAGGTCATGTACCTCAGGCTGGACCATGGTACCACAGTTTCGTCATCTTACGAGAGGAAGCACAACTGGCGAAGATGGTCCCAGGGAACACACACACACACACCCACACCCACACACACACACACACCCACACACACACACACACACACACACACCCACACACACACCAGAACTCGATAGCTCGAGAGAGAGAGAGAGAGAGGAGGTGAGCCATCTGTCTGACCACAGTGGAGGAAGGAAAGATAACAGGAGAGACGATAACCAGCTCTCAGTGGTTTGAGGAGCCTCACTGATATCATCATTGACCAGTTGTATGAGGCCGTAAGAGAGACAAGGCTAAAGAACGTAACAACGTTATGTAGGCAGAGTGTGGGAGGGGCGTGAGGAAGTGTTCCTTCAGCTACAGAGCTGTGGTGGAGACGGACGTGCATCAGGTGAGGCCAAGTTTGTATGGCTCAAATGTATTCTCAAGATATGGTCGCCATCGGTGAAGTGCTCCGTCCTTGTATGTACTACCAAGGAAACACACACATACACACACACACACACACACACACACACACACACACGCGCGCGCGCGTGGGCCACATGGTCCGTTATTAACCATATATTAAAATAGAATACTGACCATGACTCTGTACGGGCCAGTCCAGGGTCAAACCCGCATGTGTCCGAATCCTTGGCGTGGCAGTCGACCTAAACCCAACCTAGGTGTTCATCCTCTCCTCGAGGATGGTTGATAAATGAGTACCTGGCTTGTGTGTGTGTGTGTGTGTGTGTGTGTGTGTGTGTGTGTGTGTGTGCGCTTAGGACTTAATTTGGAA